>NC_068290.1:45397876-45595376 GCF_025860055.1 Xyrauchen texanus | reverse complement strand
AAAATGTCCCTAATGTTAAAATACAGCACATTATATTATTCCACTAACATGCAAAAATAAACATATGTAATATTTACACATACAGTTTTGTTCTTTGGGATAGACATTGAAACATATATCATTGTATTCACAGCATCTAAAATGTTAAATGTTTACAAATGTACAACTTCAAAGATGTACAAATCTTCACGAATCATCTAAATTGCCTGAATCTTGAAGAGTACTGCAGGTGAATGAGTTCAATATTCAAACTCAATCTTATTATATCAGTGATGGAAAGACCTTGTCCCACAAAGACCTTATTAAAAATGTTTGTTATAAAATAAATACAAATAGGACTTATTAGTCATTTGCACTCATTATACAGCTGAATTTAATTATCACAATTGGGCTGACCAGTCTTTAGAAATGACATAGACCACAATGCAACTGTTATAATGTCAAAATGATCAATGTAAAAGTGTTAAATGTTGTAGTTATAATAAATAACATTAATTACATATTTTTAACCCCAATAAAATGAACATATGAATTCCATGTATCAAATACTATGTGAACCTCAAAGGATTCAGAAACACTTGTATGTCTTTATAAAATTTTAAGAAACTGTCAATATGCTAATATGATGCTTTTCAGTGTTGTATGCCTTCTAGAACATGTATGAATATCAGTGAATATTAATGAAATCATGTTGGATATGTGCACAACCTCCCAGGACATTGGCATGTGCATTAGATTGATGGAAATTACTTTCAAAGCGTTGATTTCTCCTAATACCTCTGAAAGAAGAGTTTGCACTCGGGAGATATTTGATCTGAATGAAGGAAACTGATGGAGCAACTGATTAATTGCAATTTAATCCATCAGTCACAAGAGCATCGGCCACATCATTTACATTCCAAACAATCAGCTGATGGCCAATAGGACAAGAGGTACTAATACGCAACAGTCAATATGATACTGCAGAGCCACACTCACCCTATTGACAAGCACAATGGCTCTTTTAAGCCCAGCTTGATAAAATTGCATATATTTTGGGATTTTCACAAAGATTCGATACGTCTTATGAATTTTTCATCTGAAGGATATGGGGGCTGGTGTTACTTGTGCAGTCTTTAAAAATTACCAGATTTCGTTCTTTGTGTTTTTCTCGAGTCATGCGACTGATATCATACAGGTAGCTCTTGTGTAAGTGTGTCACGATGATGAATTGAGCATGCAGATATCACTTTACCATCCATTTAGCACGATGAGACCTTAGAAGTTATACACTTATTTTTAATGGGAAAAAATGGAAACAAACCTCATAATGTCATGATGCTTTATCTCAACTCATGTACTGAAAATTGTGCCAGAACCTTCCACAACCTGCTATGATGACCACAATTTTTTTTTACATGAAATGCAAACACTGACCACTCCAGCATTGTACTCTCTCTCTCTCTGTTAACAGCCTTAAACATCAATGTGTTATAATGAGATCTGTTATATCAATAGTGTTTATGGTTGTTTTTACCTCTTTCATTCTTTCCCCCACTTTTATCAAGTGGCTGAATGGCTCCATCATTGCAATGAAGTTTGTCCTGACGTATGAGGGTTGATCTAGGCGACAGCATGTAATATCGCCCTTCACGGATCACATATCTGTGACATTTAATAGGCTGCTTATCATGTAGCCTGAGGTTAATCATTTATCAGTACTCATCACATCACTCTGATGGATTATTCTCAATAAAGGCGCCTTCCCGAGCTCATTCACTACCGCTTAATGCCCCAAATTACTTGACAATGAAGCATCCTCCTACAGTGCCTGATCCATGACTGTGTCATTCCCAGCATGACGTGGAACTATGGTGTCAAAAGTGAGTCCGTTCACATGACATAAGCTAAAATAACTGTTAAGCTTGTAGAAATGAGAATAAGGGTTGTTGGCAGCCACACAAACACTAAAGATTAACTTTTTCAGGGCTGTGTGGAAAACGTCTAGGTTACTGTTGTAACCTCCGTTCCCTGATGGAGGGAACGAGACGTTGTGTCGAATGAAGCAACACTAGGGGACTTTCTTGAAGGCCTCGGTTACCTCTGAAGTTGAGAATAGGCCAATGATAATTTGGCAGACAGAATTTGCATGTCCCTCCCCATACATACGAGTATAAAGGGAGGGAATACCATAGGAGTGGCTTGGTTCAGTGTCGTGGCCAGGGGGACACAACGTCTCGTTCCCTCCATCAGAGAATGGAGGTTACAACAGTAACTTAGACGTTCCCTGTCTGTCGCTCACTTCGACGTCCCTAGGGTCCCTATTCAATCACGCCATACGCTGAACTGTGTATGTGCGCTGCTGATGCAGGTGCAGGCAGGCAGTTGCGTGCCAAAGCGTCAGGCTGCGTCAGACTGCACTTACCCTTTCCCAACGGCCCATAAAATCATCAGAAACATTTTGGGTTCCCGGCATCCTGTGGAGGGGGGGGTGGGGGGGGGGGGTGCAAAGCATGGCCTCGCCAGCAGCCTCCTTTCTCTCTCTGTTTCTCACATACAGTTAAAGCGGCTGGGGCCATCTTAATGCTACCACACACATCAGTGTTCTTTTCCAACTCCTATTCTTTCAGGGGAAAAAGACGCCGCAGAGACCACCACCTGTCCAGGCTGGGGGGAGGTAAAGAGTGGTGAAATACGTCACATGGGTTTTCAGGCCACACGTGGAGATGGTAGATCCTGCTTGCTACGAGGGAGGAGTTACTACAAACAGGGGCAGCGGTGACTGCCTAAGGGAGACGCGGGTCAGGCGCAGGGAGAATGTACCACGGAAAATACACACAGGGGGATTAATCCACAAGGGCCCATCCTGTGGAGCACCTATTCCTGGTGTGATAGGCCAAAGCAATGGTATCAACGACCCAGTGGGAAGCCTCTGTTTGGAGACAGCGTTCCCTTTCCGCTGTCCACCAAAGCAGACAAAGAACATCTAAAGCTCTGCGTGCGGTCCACATAGCTACGCAAAGAATGCACCGTGCACAGCAATGAAAAGGCTGGGTCTGCCTTCTCTCGTGGCAGCGCTTGCAGCCTCCGGGCGCCTCTAAGGAACCTGATACTCAGATCGTGCTTCCCTTGGGACTTACCATCCACTGTGTCGTGGTGAGCCGATATGGCGGCTACGTAAACCTTCAAGGTGGAGGAGGACAGCCTCCCCTCCAACCTATCTTGCATAAACGAGAGCACTGACCCGACTGCGCATCTCTGTGAGTCTTCAGATCAGGAAGAACACCAATTTGTAACAAGCGTCACTTTAGGGTGTAAAGTTGCCTGGTAGAGGGAGCTCTGGCTCGGTTGATCGCGTCTACGTGTCTTAGATCTTCCGCATCCTGTCCAGGGGCCAGACGTGGAGGTTCCAGAGGTCTGGGCACGGATACCAGAGGATGCCATGTCCCTGAGAAAGAAGTTCCTTCCTCAAGGGAATTTGAAAGGGAGGAGCTGTCGCGAGGAGCGTGAGATCCGAGAACCAAGTCTGTGTGGGCCAGTAGGGGGCCACCAGAGTGACTTCCTCCCTGACCTTGCACAGAACCCATGCAAGTAGCCTCACTGGGGGAAATGCGTACTTGTGCAGCCCTCGGGGCCAGCTGAGTGCCAGCACGACTGTCCCTAGGGAGTACCAGAATGGGCAGTGGGAGGTCACTTGGGAAGCGAACAGGTCTATCTGTGCTTTGCCTAAATGCACACAAATCAGCTGGACCACCTGGGGGTGGAGCCTCCACTCTCCGCTGAGTGTACCTTGTCACGACAGCGCGTCCGCTGCCGTGTTTAGGTTGTCCGGGATGTGAGTGGCGCGCAACGACCTGAGTCGCTGCTGGCTCCAAAGGAGGAGATGGTGGGCGAGTTAGGACATGGGTTTGAAAGTCTGGTGGCAGGCGGACAAACGCTGCCTTGGTGTGATTGCAGCCCAGACACACGAGGCAGAGCCTGTGACCGTCAGGAGCAAAGAGAAATCGATTGCATCTAGGAACCACACAGGGGCAGAAGGGCATCTTTATAAAGACGCGTCCTGAAAAGGATGTTCAACGCCAGCTGTGTATTGCTGTTTTAGAGAAGTAAACTCTTTTAGAAAAAAAAATACTCTTTTTTAGCTGCGCTGTCGAAGTGCCCAGGGCAGAGAAGGAGAAAGCCGCTGATATGTGCCGTTGATCCAACAGCATAAGCTCTGCAGAGGTGAGTGGAACAGTAAGTGATCTCAGCTCGCTGATCACGCAACTGCTCAGCTCCGAAGAAGAAATCTGAATAAACAGAGGCATGATTACCTCCCTTTATACCCGTATGTCCGGGGGAGGGACATGCAAATTCTGTCTGACAAATTCTCATTCGTTTTCTCAACTTCAGAGTTAACCGAGGCCTTCAAGAAAGTCCCCTAGTGTCGCTTCACTCGACACAACATCGAAGTGAGTGACAGACGGGGAACTTTAGTTCTGCCATTTGTCACCCTCCAAAGAAATATGTCTGCGAGTGTCAGCTTTTCTAGACAGCCACTTAAAAAATCCCAGAGTGGTTCACTGCAACCTATACTATACAGTGTGCTGATCACTACATGTGTGCACACAAGACATTTCAATGAAGCTATACAGCAGTTTTGCTCATATCTCTTTTTAACACTTTGGGTTCAGACTGATCTAAATTTAAAACACTGCACCCAGTGGCCAAAGTTGGAAGTGTTGTTGGGCATATGTGCACGTGAGAGCTGCAATTTGGTGTGCCAGAAGCAAGTTGTGAAGCAAGATGTTTTCAATATAGGATGTCATACAGTAAAGAGGAATAGACTATTCTAGACATACAGTAATTTTGAATTGAGCAGAAAAACAAACAAGTGTTTTAGTCAAGTACATTTTATTTGTATAGCACCTTTCACAACACACATCGTATCAAAGCAGCTTTACAGAAGATCAACATTAACAGACGATAAAACTGTAATGTCTATAAAGGCAATGAATCATCATTGTGTAATTTAGATAAAATACGATTCTTAATCGTGTTTAAAAATAATTAAATAATAATTGTATTAATAACCCCAGTAGGCGACTGTGGCAAGGAACACAAAACTCCATAAGATGTAGATCAATGGAGAAAAATAATCTTGGGAGAAACCAGACTCACTGTGGGGGCCAGTTCCCCTCTGGCTAACATTATGAATGTAATGTAAATATTACTTATGTATAGTTAAAATCATGGTTTAAAATTATTAACCTAAGTAAGGGTTAAGGGTCAGTGTTTAAACATCAATTGTGTTTGAACTGTAAGATTAATGACCACAGTCTTTGAAGTCCATCTAGATTAATTGCAGAAGTTCACATAGATGCAATTGTCCTTGTTAATTGGCTGATGAAGGCTTTTGTTGGCAATAGTTAGTCTATGCATTCCATTTCAAGATCGTAGTCCATCAATAGACCGAGGTGATGCAGGTTGGAGTTGGCACCAGTTCATCCTCTGAAGTCCATCATAATAGACTGAAGTGATATATGGCTGGCACTGGCTGCATTTAGTCATCATCATCTTTCAGCGACATGTAGCAATGGAGTCCAACATGAAGCAGGAATGGTGCTGGATCTGGTGACCTCAGGATAGGAGTCCCGAGGTTGAGACAGGGAAACAAATAAAAAGATGTAAGCATAGATTCCATTAAATTTATTGCAGAGTTAGAGATCATGATCACGGTTTCTGGTTTCTGGTTCTGGCAGACCCAACTAAAGCAGCCTAATTGTGGGTTGGAGGATAAATTAGGTGTATGCCTGGCTAAATAGATGAGTCTTTAGTCTAGACTTAAACTGAGAGAGTGTGTCTGCATCTCGAACAGTGTTTGGGAGACTATTCCATAGTTTAGGAGACAAATATGAAAAGGATCTACCTCCTTTTGTGGATTTTGATATTCTAGGTACTATTAACAGGCCAGAATTTTGTGATCTTAATGAACGTGATGGAATATAGCATGACAGAAGATCACTTAAGTACTGCGGAGCTAGACCATTCAAAGCTTTGTACGTAGTTAACAGAATTTTTAAATTAATACGGAATTTAACAGATAGCCAATGTAACGATGATAAAATGGGGCTAATATGATCATATTTCTTGGTTCTCGTCAGCACTCTGGCTGCTCCATATTGAACCAATTGAAGTTTATTTATTGATCTTGTTGGACATCCTCCCAGTAATGCATTACAATAATCTAGTCTTGCGGTCATGAATGCATGAATTAGTTTTTTGGCATCAGCAACAGAGAGCATGTGCCGTAATTTAGCAATATTTCTTTGGTGGAAAAATGCTGTTCTACAAACATTTGTAATTTGATTTTCAAAGGACAGATTGGTATCAAATATAACACCTAAGTTCTTCGCTGTTGAAGATGATAACAGTACATCCATCTAGAGTCAAATTATATTTTAGCGGCTTATTTTTAGAGTTTTTGGTCCAATAATTAGAACCGCTGTTTTGTCAGAATTGAGTAGAAGGACATTTCTGGCCATCCAATCTTTATTTCATTTATACACTGCTAATTTTGAGAATTGTGAAATCTCATCAGGTTTTGAAGAAATATAAATGTACATATACATGCATATACATGGAGAAAAGCAGAGGCCCTAAAACTGATCCCTGAGGCACTCCATATTTTACTTTTATTTGGTTTGACAATTCCTCATTTACATAGACAAAGTGGTAGCGGTCTGCTAAATATGACCTAAACCATGCTAATTCAGCTCCACAAATTCCAACATAATTCTCCAGCCTATTTAAGAGAATGTCGTGATCAATGGTGTCGAATGCAGCACTTCTAAAACATCTAAAAGCACTAGAAGAGAAATGCAGCCGCGATCAGATGATAAGAGCAAGTCATTTGTAACTCTGATAAGTGCAGTCTCTGTACTGTGATGAGGTCTAAATCCTGATTGAAATTCTTCATATATACTATTTCTCTGTAGAAATGAACATATTTGGGAGGATACTACCTTTTATAGTATTTTTGACATAAATGGGAGATTTGAATTCGGTCTATAATTAGCAAGTTCTCCAGGATCAAGTTGTGGCTTTTCTTTGATAATTGCCATTTTAAAGTTTCTTGGGACATGTCCTAAACATAGCGAGGAGTTAATGATATTAAGAAGAGGTTCTGAGATTACAGGAGATACCTCTTTTAAGAGCTTAGTTGGTATAGGATCTAACAAACAAGTTGTGGCTTTTGATGTTTCGATAAGTTTTGTTAGCTCTTCATGACCTATGACAGAGAAGGATTGAAGTTGCACATGAGGAAAATTAATAGACACTGTTTTCTGAGGTGCTATGACAGATGCTTGCATAATTCCAATTTTATTTCTGATTATTTCAATTTTATCTGTAAAGAAATTCATGAAGTCATTACTCTTGTGCTGCGATGTAATATCTGGTTCTGTTGAGGCTTTATTCCTAACCAATTTAGCCACAGTACTGAATAAACATCTAGGATTGTTGTGGTTATTTTCTATGAGTTTACTAAAATATGCTGACCTGGCAGCTTTGAGTGCGTGTTTGTAAATACAGACACTACCCTTCCATGCACCATGAAATACTTCTAATTTTGTATTTTTCCACATGCGCTCCATTTTCCGAGCTGCTCTCTTGAGAGCATGAGTGTGATAAAAGTTTTAGAGGTTTAGGAAGTTATTTAAAATTAAAGTAATTAGTAATGTGATTACTTTTTTCAATGAAGAAATCAGTAAAGTAATTTGATAACAATTTTAGAGAAGTAATTAGTTATTTGTAGTAGATTACTTTTTTGAGTAACGTACCTATCACTGGTCATATTGACTGAAAGTAGCACAAAAAAGATTTTGAGGAATCCCTCGTTTTGAGGAGATGTAGGCTGAGTGCTTTGAGTGTAGCTATTGAAGACTGAAATGGCCCCAATCCACCTCTCAAAGCAACATCAGCTACTGCCTGCCAAAGAGACAGGCATTGATTCCCTAGAGCTGAGCTCAGATTACCTGCTCCATGCCAGCACAGAGACGCATCAACACTAAACACTCAACTGTGCAGTAGGGGACACCAGCACACAAGCTCACACACACACATTGCTCAAACAAATCCTCATTCTAGATCATTACAAATAATGGTTTGTGTGAAATCCCTAAAGAATCGATATGCAAACAAAAACATGAAATAGTGTTGATATTTAATTGACAGGTCAGTTTTATTTATTTAGTTTGTATATATTGTTATTATTTATTTAATTTGAAACCATGCCATATTTCACATGTCATATCATCACACCCAAAGTACCAGGGCCATAACAGCCATAGACATTAAAGGAGAATGATTGTATCACAATGATAAATTACACAATATAAAATGATATTTCTCTTCAATAAATGTTTCAAAAGGTTTTGTGGGTTGAAATTTTGGACAATGTCTGATGACAACCTTAGCTTGCAAATATCATTGCACCAAACCACATTATTTACAGTCATTATTTGTGTCCTTTGAACAATACTTTAAATAATATTTGAATTTGAATACTAACAATACTGTAAAACATTTATCACCATGTTCACTTTGATTTTTGAGTTGACCAGGTCAAGCATCAAACATAATGAAATACTGATGTCTCTCTCTCTCTCTCTCTCTCAAATGCTGTCAGATATATAAATATAGTTTTTTTGGATTGCTTACACACTAAAATTAAAAGTAGTACACTATTAGCAAAACCTTACACTCAAGAAGCAAAACATCAGCCAATATTTGCACAACTATAAGCACATTGTCAACCTCACACTTGTTGCAAAACTCTACACACAGTGATTTGCAAAACACTAAACACACTTAACATACATTACAAAAATCTATCATGAAGTCACTTCCTTGCAATACCAAAGCACTGACTGTCAAATTACCGCACCGTCCAACCAATTGGTTCAACACAGTCATCAGGTGTGCAAACACTTGTTTGCTTAATTGTAGACACACCAATCAGGTGTATAAGCACTATAAAAAGCAGCAGGTGAGTTCATCGGTCTTCAAGCACAATGGAAAGAGTCAGAGAAAGACTAAGACGAGGAAGAGAATGAGGAGAACGAGGAGGAGGACGAGGAGGAAGAGGAATCAACAGAGGAGGAATCAACAGAGGAGGAGGAAGAGATGGAGGCCATGCTGGAGGTAGAGGAAGAGGTAGAGGAAGAGGAAGAGGAAGACAAAAAGGTGCTCAAAGAGGACCGAATCTGAGAAATGAGATGCACGCATGTAACGAATGAGGCAGCGAAGGCAGACGAGGAGAGTGGATCCAAATGCAACTTAGCTTTATTCAAACAAACAAACAAATAAACACGAAGGAAAAACCCACAATGGGAAAACAGGAAACTTAAACACGATGAAACAAAACTGAGAACTCGGGCAGGGAACACAAACCAGGCTTAACAACATTCAACCATTGACAGCGGGGAGTGAAAACAACCGGGTTAAAATACATGAACATGGGAAAATGGGAGCCAATGAACAAACAGAACTCAAACAAGATGACAGGGTAATAAACAGAAACCAACGGCAAACTAACGAGGGCAGGTGAAAACAATGAACAGAGAACACGAACGCTAACAAGGACACTATGGAGCTACAAGGGTGACAAAAGTGAAAACTAAGGAACTACAAAAGTTACAAAAATGACAAACAAAGGGCAACAGAGAGACAAGACAAGGTATACATAACAGAGCCCCCCCTCAAAGGATTGGATTCCAGACGATCCTAAATAATAAAAAGAAACAAATAAAAGAAGGCACCAGGAGCAGACGGGCAGTCCAGGGGGCAACGAGGGGCAGACAAGGGAAAGGGGCCTGTTCAGGAGGTCTGGGAGAAGGCCACTGGGCGAAGACTGGTTTGGGGGGCCTGGGAGGCAGTCGAAGGACAGGGGCCAGTCCTGGGGGCCAGGAGGTTGACCACGGGATGTGGGTTGGCTTGGGGGACCTGGGAGGTGGCCGCAGGATAGGGAACGGTCCGGGGGGCGGAGCCGTAGAAGGCGTAGCCGGGGGAGGCCTTGGAGCCGTGGGGGGCGGAGCTGAGGGAAGCTCTGGAGGCTCAGGAGGCGGAGCTGCGGGAGGCTCTTTGAGGCTCAAGAGGCGGAGCTGAGGGAGGCTCAGGGGGCGGAGCCATGGGAGGCTCAGGAGGCAGAGCAGAGGGAGGTGGCGCCGCAGGAGGCTCTAGAGGTGGAGACCCGGAAGGCTCTGGCGGCAGAGCCGATGGAGGTGGCGCCGTAGGAGGCTCTAGAGGCGGAGGCCTGGAAGGCTCTGGAGGGGGAGCCGGGTAAGGTTCGGGAGTCTCGGGGGGCAGAGCCGTAGGAAGCTCGGGAGGCGGAGCCGTAGGAGGTTTGGGAGGCGGAGCCGTAGGAGGCTCGGGAGGCAGAGCTGTAGAAGGTTCTGGAGTCTCTGGGAGCAGAGCCGTAGGAGGTTCGGGAGGTGGAGCCATAGGAGGCTCTGGAGGCGGAGCCGTAGGATATTCTGGAGGTGGAGCCAAAGGAGGCTCGGGGAGAAGAGTCGTAGGAGGCTCGGGAGGCGGAGCCCAAGAAGGCTTGCGAGGCTTGCGAGGTGGAGCCCTGGGAGGCTCGAGAGACTTGAGGGGCGGAGCCCCGGAAGGCTCGAGAGGCTTGAGAGGCGGAGCCCTGGGAGGCTCGAGAGACTCGAGGGGTGGAGCCCTGGGAGACTCGAGGGGCGGAGCCCTGGGAGACTCGAGAGATTTGAGGGGCAGAGCCCTAGAAGGCTCGAGAGGCTTGAGGGGCGGAGCCCTGGGAGGCTCGAGAGGCTTGAGGGGCGGAGCCCTGGGAGGCTCGAGAGGCTTGAGGGGCGGAGCCCTGGGAGGCGGAGCCCTGGGAGGCTCGAGAGACTTGAGGGGCGGAGCCCTAGAAGGCTCGAGAGGCTTGAGGGGCGGAGCCCTGGGAGGCTCGAGAGGCTTGAGGGGTGGAGCCCCGGAAGGCTCGAGAGGCTTGACAGGCAGAGCCCCGGAAGGCTCGAGAGGCTTGAGAAGCGGAGCCCTGGGAGGCTCGAGAGGCGGAGCCCTGGAAGGCTCGAGAGGCTTGAGGGGCGGAGCCCTAGAAGGCTCGAGAGGCTTGAGAGGCGGAGCCCTGGAAGGCTTGAGAGGCGGAGCCCTGGGAGGCTCGAGAGACTCGAGGGGTGGAGCCCTGGGAGACTCGAGAGACTTGAGGGGCGGAGCCCTAGAGGGCTCGAGAGGCTTGAGGGGCGGAGCCCTGGAAGGCTCGAAAGGCTTGAGAGGCGGAGCCCTGGGAGGCTCGGGAGGAGGAGCCCTGGAAGACTCGAGAGACTGGAGAGGCGGAGCCCTAGGAGGCTCGGGAGGAGGAGCCCTGGAAGACTCGAGAGACTTGAGAGGCGGAGCCCTGGGAGGCTCGGGAGGAGGAGCCCTGGAAGACTCGAGAGACTGGAGAGGCGGAGCCCTGGGAGGCTTGAGAGGTGCTGAATCTTGGACGGGCATGACCACTGGCACTGGCTCTTGGACGGTCATGGCTACTGGCGCTGGCTCTTGGACAGTCATGGCTACTGGCACTGGCTCTTGGACGGTCATGGCTACTGGCACTGGGACGGTCGAGACCACTGGTGCTGACTCAGTGACGGTCGAGGCTACAGGCGCTGTCTCAGGGACGGTCGAGGCTACAGGAGCTGGCTCAGGGACGGTCGAGGCTACAGGCGCAGGCTCACTGACATCGGGTGCTAATGGCTCTGGCTGGTTGACCGTGGGTGATGCAGGCTCTGGCTCGTTGACCGGGGCAGGCGTGGGCTCTGGCTCGCAGACCGGGGCAGGCGTGGGCTCTGGCTCGCATACCGGGGCAGGCATGGACCGGGAGGCGGAAGCCCGCCTTCTCTTCCTCCTCCGGGCAGACGAAGTGGGCCGTGCAGGCTCGAGGATCGCGGATGCGAGGCACACCGGCTCTGAAGCGGACGAGGTTGGCAGCGTGTAGGTCAGGACAGGCGTGGAGAGACGAATCGTGGCGGACAGGGGGAGTATCTTCGTGGGAGGAGCGTCATCCTCCAGAACGCCCACAGTGGGCGGCGATCCGCTGACCCGCAGGGTCTCCTCCACGAAACCGAGGAGCGTCCAGCAACGACTCGCCAGCGGCAACCGCTCCCTCAGAGACTCGTTCAAGTTACCCCGGAAGAATGCCACCAGGGCGTGGTCGGGGAAGTCAGAGATGTGTGCCAGCTCCAGAAAATCCTGGATGTGGTCCTCCAAAGGGCGGTCCCCCTGCTTGAGGCAAAGGAGCCAGTAATTCGCCGAATAGGCTGCTGGATCCATGTGTGTTGGTCAGTCGTTCTGTAACGAATGAGGCAGCGAAGGCAGATGAGGAGAGTGGATCCAAATGCAACTTAGCTTTATTCAAACAAACAAACAAACAAACAAACAAATAAACACAAAGGAAAAACCCACAATGGGAAAACAGGAAACTTAAACGCGATGAAACAAAACTGAGAACTCGGGCAGGGAACACATACCAGGCTTAACTACATTCAACCATTGACAGCGGGGAGTGAAAACAACCGGGTTAAAATACATGAACATGGGAAAATGGGAGCCAATGAACAAACAGAACTCAAACAAGGTGACAGGGTAATAAACAGAAACCAATGGCAAACTAACGAGGGCAGGTGAAAACAATGAACAGAGAACACGAAAGCTAACAAGGACACTATGGAGCTACAAGGGTGACAAAAGTGAAAACTTAGGAACTAAAAAAGTGACAAAAATGACAAACAAAGTGAACAGAGAGACAAGACAAGGTATACATAACAGCGCAACACTGGTTGACCACGTTGTCAACCACGGCCTGACGCTGAGGGAGGCTGGACTGCGAGTACAGCCAAATCTAAGCCGATACACAGTGGCAAGTGTGATAAGAACATTTCGACTGGAAAATAGGTATTGTAAAAATATCATCATCATATCAAAAACATCTGCACGGTTTCAGTAACTGCTTACAGTACTGTATTCTATGCACTATCAGCACTTCTGTTACCTTTTCCTGTGAAATTACTGTACTATTGTATACTGTTTTTTTTTCTACATAGGATTGAGGGTCAGGAACGACAAGGGGGAAGGGCTCCTATGTTCACAGAACAGCAAGAGAGGGAGATAGTAAACATGGTTTTGGCCAACAATGCTATAACACTCAATCAGCTCCAAGCTAACATTGTCAATAACCACACCAGTTTCAACGATATCCATCAGGTCTCAACATCAACACTGGCACGCATCCTAAAAAAAAACATATTCAAATGAAGCAAATTTATCGAGTGCCTTTCGAGCGCAATTCCGAAAGGGTGAAACGACTGTGGCATGATTATGCAGAGGTATGTATTCACTTTAGCAGTGTGATCTTGCATATTGTCTCATAATCTTTTACTGTACTGTAATATGTATACTAGATCTACACTGAACTACACAATTTTGCCTGACACTGTTCTTCAGAGAGTTTTACGAATGGATGGAGAGGAGATCCAGCATGAGTTCATTTACATAGATGAGGCTGGGTTCAACCTGACGAGAACACGAAGGAGGGGAAGAAACATCATTGGCCACAGGGCTATAGTCAATGTCCCAGGGCAACGTATAACACTCTGTGCAGCCATTACACAGAATGGGGTCCTCCACCGCCATCCCCATATGGGCCCTTACAACACAGCACTCATACTTACATTCTTGGACCAATGCACAACAGCAGCAAATCAAATCGATCATATGCAATACACTGTTGTCTGGGACAATGTGTCTTTCCACCGCTCTGCTCTGGTTCAGAACTGGTTTCAGCAACATCCACATTTCACCGTCCTATATCTTCCACCATACTCTCCATTCCTCAACCCTATAGAAGAGTTTTTCTTGGCATGGCGGTGGAAGGTATATGATCTCCGTCTCCAGGCTGAGGTACCCCTCATCCAAGCCATGGAGGAGGCCTGTGACCTGATGGAGGTAGCAGCAATGCAAGGATGGATTCGTCATTCAAGACATTTCTTTCCAAGGTGTCTTGCTAATGACAACATTGCCTGCGATGTTGATGAAATTCTCTGGCCAGATCCAGCTAGGTGAAGAAACAATGTCTAGGTTTTTTTTTATTTTTTGTTGTTGTTTTATTTTTACAGTAAAGTTACAGTACAATACGTAAAGTGACATTTTGTTACAGTATTATGAATCTCCATGTCAACATTTTGGGCGTGTTGAGAAATAAATGAGTTTCTTCAGTCTGCAACATTGGTCTTGTGTAGTGTTTGGTGAATTTACATTATATTTGTACTTTGTTGAAGGTAGCCTACTCTAATCATAGGGAAGTAGAAGTGCTAAAAGTGTTTTAGGTTTATCACAGCAGAGTGTAACTCGTGCAAACAGAGTACAGTAATGTGAAATGTGTGTGTTTCATATGGTAACAAAGTGTGGTTTTTAAACAGAAGTGTACAGTTTTTACAAGAGTGGCAAAGGATCTGTAGTGTTTTGCTAATTGGGTGTGCGGTTGTGCTAATTGTGTGTAGTGTTTTGAAAACATGGGCCCTGTTTTGAAAATCGTGCTTAAGCAATCCAAAAAAACTGTAAAATCATCAAATTCAGCAGTCACAGAATAAATACATAAAGCAATTTAGACAAAACTACAGACAGAGAAAGCACCTTTTGTATTTGTTTTATTTCAATAGAAGCTATTTTTCTATGGTGAGGAATGAGGACATGGGGCTCGTTGGTTAATATTTAAAGGTAAAACAAAAATCTGAAACAGTAAGTTCAGTATCCTGTCAATTATATCCGTAGTAATCATGGGGACACACAACACACAGATTCCTGAGAATTATCTCATTTTTGGGATCACACTGGGTTTTGGATCTGCAATTTCAATGATTACATTACCACCACCACACCATCAAAATGTGTGTGTGTGTATTTGTGTGTGTGTTTGTTTGTGTGTGTGTGTGTGTGTGTGTGTGTGTGTGTGAGTGTGTGTGTGTGTGTGTGTGTGTGTGTCTGTCTGTCTGTGTGTGTGAGTGTGTGTCAATTTGAATTAAATTGTATGTGTTTACTTTTAGATGTGGGCTACATTTGGCTAAAGTACAAGCAGAAATGGTAACGTTTTATTTGTACCTTTATGTGTGTGGTTTACACATGACATGATATCTTATTCATCAGCTGATTTATGTACTGTTTAAAATATATAGGTATTGCTATATTCTGCTAATGTTGTGGTTCAAGAGTTGAAGCGTCTTACATATTTGCATGTGTTTGAGGTGCTGAAATATTAGTAATTAGCCAAAGCATCAAGAGGATGAAATTCTGTCAAACAAAAAACAATATCACACCACTCATTTTACAGCCATGCAGAATGTGAGCGCGCGCACACACACACACACACACACACATGAACACACACACACTCAAATGACTTGTCTTTTTAATGTAGCATGTTAAAGATAAAAAACGTGACGGAATGTTTACCATCCACAGGATGTTAGGTAATAATAATAGGTGTTGTGTTATCAACTGAAGCCATTATGACATGGAAGAGGCGTGTATCAGGCTTGGATTGTGTTGCACTGGCTTGAAACTCAAGCTCGTCTCATAACGAGGCGCAGCCAATTAAGATGACAGCTTGAACTTGGTGATGGAAGGGTCATTTTTTTATAGAAATGAAATAATGGATTCGACCATGAGGATAAAAAAACATCTAGATATCAGTGATTGAAGTGCAAAATCAATATTTGTATCTGTTTATATTGTATCTAAGGGGTAGCAGGGATCACTAATAGTGCGATCACCCCGTCCCTGGCCAAGTGGCTCCTTTATGGGGCCCGATCCGTTATGAGTCCTCTGCTTACGCATGATGCTTTCGGATCAGGCCATGTATGCACTGATTCCTGCCGCACTGCTCAGGTGTGTAAAATGGGCACAGGGGTTAGCTCCCCCTGTGCCGTCAAACCTCTGCTACAAATCTAGAAAGAAAGCCTCGAAACAAACGAATTACCCAATGTCGACCACTGCATGGACCACGACTACGAATTAACGAATCCGATTTGACTATCCTTGAAGTGAACATCAGAGGACTACGGTCCAATATTGGGGATCTTGCCAACTGTTGCTCAGTGAAGAAACCCTCCATAGTCATCATAGTCGAGACTTTTCTTGACTCCACCACTCCAGACGGGGCTGACTCCATCCAGATCCCTGGCTACTCGCTCAACTGTCGCAGAGATCGCACTCGAAAAAACGGTGGTGGCCGTTTCACAATCCAGGGTCCAGCTAGAGACCCTGATGACCTTGAGCTTATGTGGTTTACTGTTGCTCTGAAAACCAGGACACTCCTGATAGGTGCTATTTACCGCCCCCCAAGTGCCTCCTGCGATATCATGGACTACCTTGATAAGAACACATTCGCAGTGATGGACGAATATAGAGCACAGTCCGTAATGCTCATAGTCGACTTCAATGTACACCACCACGAGTGGCTGGGCAGTAACAAAACTGACACTGCTGGACGGCGAATCTTACAACTTGCCAATTGTCTGTGACTAGATCAGATTGTCATGGAACCAAATAGAGGAGATAATATTCTAGATCTAGTTCTCTCAGACACACCAGCAACTACTACCACCTTAGCACAAATGGTATCCTCTGACCACAACCCTGTTCTAATACAGCTACAAATCCCAGTCTTCAGAGACAAGCCATACAAGAGAACAGTATGGAGATACGATAAGGCTCACTTCTGGGAAATGAGAGGTTACCTCTCCAACATCAACTGGCCCTGTATTCTCAAGGATGAAGATCCTGAAATCATCTGCACAAACTTTACCACCATACTGCGAGACGCCATGGCATTATATATTCCCAACAAGACCATCACCAAAAAGCCCGGGGATAAAGCCTGGTTCAACGCAGAGTGTAGAAGATTAGCCATGGTAAAAAGAAAGCTTTATTACAACATACGGACCTCTGATGACCCGGCTATGAAACGGAAGTTCCTCAAGGCAAGAGCAGTTTTCAATCAAGCTGAAAAGAGGGCAAAAAGGGAGTATTACATCAAATTGAGGAATGAACTTGCAGACAACTCAATAAGCTCAAAAAAATGGTGGGGCATAGTAAATTCACTTTCAGGCAGAAGTGGTTTCACAGACATCCCGGTCATTGAACACCGGGGTCCCACCCACATCAGTGCCAGTGCAAAGGCTAACATTTTCTGTCAAACCTTTGCAGAGAAGTGTACTTTACCTGATGCATCTGCGCACTCGTTGCCTCAGTGCCAGCAACCAACATCCTCTTTTGCCAATGTGCACTTCAAACCCAAAGACATTAGAAATATTCTTCGTAACCTTGATCCAGCAAAGGCAACGGGATCTGATGAAATACCAACAAAAGTCCTTAGAGAATGTGCAGCGGAATTGGCCAGCCCCCTCAGTCGTCTCTTTCAAATTCTCTTTTCACATGTCGTGTTCCCCAAACGATGGAAAAACGCCAGAGTGATTCCAATACATAAAAGAGGCTCTAAATCAGATCCAACAAATTATCGTCCCATATCCCTCCTTCCAGTCCTTAGCAAAGTGATGGAATCCTCAGTTCATAAACAGCTCCAGGGCTACCTCTTCTATCATAATTTAATTTCTAATAAACAGTATGGATTTAAACCGAACCACTGCACAGCAGACCTCCTTACAGTTCTATCGCAGACGTGGAACAACATCTTAGACAAAGGAGGTGAGGTGTATATTGTTGCACTAGACATTAAAGGAGCGTTCGACCAGGTTTGGCACAATGGCCTTCTTGATAAGCTTTCTGCTAAAGGCATAACTGGGCCATTACATTCTTGGCTACAGAATTACCTGGAAGGAAGGTCCATCCAGGTCGTGCTCTCTGGTCAGTCCTCATCACCTAAACCAATCAACGCCTCGGTGCCCCAGGGATCCATTATCGGCCCGCTATTATTCTTCATCTTCATTGACGATGTTGTAGAACAGTGCAATAATAGCATTTTTCTATACGCGGATGATTCCACCATTTATGGCCCAGTAACAACACTTAATGGTCCCAATGTGGCAGCATCCCTAAATAAAGGTCTGGAGAATATTTGCAGATGGGCAGATACTTGGAAGGTCACGTTCCAAACCCAGCAAATGCAAGGCTATGGTTCTGCCCGGACCTGTTCTTTGGGGCAATCAGAATTGACCTCTTTGAGCAGTTGAATATTCTGGGACTATGTATCGATAAGAAGTTGCTATGGACTAATCACCTGTCAAACATCGGCAAGCGTGCTGGACAGTGTCTTGGAGCTCTGCATGGGTTGGCCAACAAGCTTGATGTCAAAGGTAGGGCCAATGTCTACAAGGCACAAGTCAGGAGTACCTTGGAGTACTCATGCCTTGCCTGGATGAACGCATCACAGACCACCCTTGGGCAGCTTGACAACATCCAGAAAAAGGCACTGAAAATCATTGGGGAGGATGAGGACACTGCCCTAAGGAAATATGCAGTCAGTCAGCTCAGCCATCGTAGAACTGTTGCAGCAACAACTGTGCTTTTCAAAATGCACACTGAGAACTGTCCAGAGGATCTCAAAGCTTTGCTACCCCCACCAGATCTCGTTTGCCGAACCACTCGAAGAGCATGACCAAGTCACGCCCTAAAACGCCCCAAGTCTAACACCAAATGCTTGGGAAGGAGCTTTCTTAATTCGGCTGTAACAACCTGGAACTTCCTCCCCTCTACTGTAGTAGGTGAAATCACCTCAAAGAATGTTCAGGCCTTCAAGAAGAGACTAAACAAACATCTCCTTAGTAAAAATAAAACTGTAATTTCTTGATGCTTAATGTCACTTATCCCATATTCTTAGTCCTGAGTAGCTGCAGATCACGATAGGCTTTCGGGCCACGAACTGCTAAAGCCTGTATCTGCACAAATAAAAAAAAATAATAATAAATCTCCAATCTACTAATAACTGTATCACAGAGGGATCCCTTGAGCAAATTATTATGTGGTTTAAGTGCGACATATGTGAATATTTATATTACTACATCACACAGAATGGCCAGTTGAAAGTATGTATGTTTATGGTTCTCGCTGTGTAAATGATCCAAGATACACAAGGAAATATTTCATATTTTGTAATGCTAAAGATCACACATTTTCAAACTTGACTGTTTTACACACTTGTGTATTGTCGGGATGTTAAGTGTCGGTAATAGCACATACAGTATATCTAATTATACAGTATCTTAAACAAATGTTGTTAATGAAATGGTGGGTGTGTAATTGAAAATTTCAGGATAATTAGTGCTTGGTGTGCACAGGGCATGGACAATTGCATGTGCAGAATGCTTTCCCAGCAGGCCACGAATGACTTATGAATATTACCATTTTAACATAAATGATATGTGCGCTATGAAAGAGAGAGAGAGAGACAGACCTCACTGTATTATTACTGTACTTTTGTAGATGTCTTCCAGTGACTTTGAAGCTCAGCAAAGCAAATCATGAAATGAGACATAAAATATGAAGATGTAAAAATTATTAAACTTAATCCAAATTAGGATCCTCATAATCAACTGTTATGTTCAGGTTTGTAATGTTGGTAAATCTGTGTCCACTTAAGGTACATTTTCATAGGTTATGAAAGTGTTATTAAGCATTAATTAATTAATTATTATTACTGCATATCAATCATATATTGAACCCCTTTAGAAAATCTTAAGAAATGAAACATTAATGTAAAGTGTATCAAAAGTATCACTATATTATCACAGCACAAGGAATTGAAATAGAAATT
Source organism: Xyrauchen texanus (assembly GCF_025860055.1). Lineage (NCBI taxonomy): Eukaryota > Metazoa > Chordata > Actinopteri > Cypriniformes > Catostomidae > Xyrauchen > Xyrauchen texanus. The sequence goes on along the minus strand of NC_068290.1, from coordinate 45,575,587 downwards.
GATTGATCGATTGATTGCTTTATTATTATCCCCTTAGGGAAATTTTTGTTGCTTGTGTTTCAACATGCGTACATATAAGACCAACAATATACATGTAACAAATATGCAGATTTATATACAAAATAAATAAAAACAAATTCTAATCTTCACTGAGACCCGCTCAGTGAACACCCACACTACCTATCATTTAATAATTTTACTGCCTGTGACAAGAAGGAATTTTTCCCCCTGTTTTTAAAAATTGCTGGCATCCTGAATCTACTATCTGAGGGTAATATCTCAAATGTATCAAACAGAGGATGTCTATTGTCTGATATAATTTGTCTTACTTTACTAAGGCATCTAGTTTTATAAATTTGTTCAAGACCTCTTAAAGGGATACCAATTAATTTACTCGCAGTAATCAAGACCTTTCTAAGCGAACTTTTTTGCTTCACTGTGACATTTCCAAACCAGCAGGTGATGCAAAATGTAAAAACACTTTCAATAAAAGAATCATAAAATACTCTTAGGATTGAAACATTTACATTAAATGTCAGCATCTTCCTAAGCCTTTGCTGTCCTTTTTTGTGCACAGCTTCAGTCCATTTATCCCACCTTAGTTTGTGATCAAAGACTACCCCAAGATATAGAAATAGAATGTATTATTTTGGACAGTAAAACCTCAGTACATGTTTCCTGATTTTATTACTAGAGTATTATCTATTACAGTTTTTCCCGATCTAAGGTCACTGCTTTCAAAACAATTAACAAAGCCATCAGGGGGTCTGTGTATCTCAGTGAGTATTGACGCTGACTGTCACAGCTGGAGTCGTGAGTTTGAATCCTGGGCGTGCTGAGTGACTCCAGTCAGGTCTCTTTAGCAACCAAATTGGCCGGTTGCTAGGGAGGGTAGTGTCACATGGGGTAACCTCCCCGTGGTCACTATAATGTGGTTCTCACTCTCGGTGGGGCGTGTGGCGGGTTGTGTGTGGATGACGCGGAGAATAGCGTGAAGCCTCCACACGCGCTACGTCTCCACGGTAACACACTCAATAAGTCACGTGATAAGATGCGCAGATTGACGGTCTCAGATGCGGACGCAACTTGGATTGAGGCGAGTCACTACGAAACCACGAGGACTTAGAGCGCATTGGGAAATCCAAATCGGGGAGAAAAGGGGAGGAAAAAAAACACACAAAAAACAAAGCCATCTGAACACTTTGTAATTGTAAATTGTTCTTGATTTTCATCATTTTCTCTAAACACTACACACAAATCTCTCTGATCCAAGATTCACACTTTCAAAACTCAACTAAATGAAATTCATATTGTCATGTATATATGGATGTGTTGTGCTAGTGATGCACACAGCACAGAAAATGCCATTTACTATATTTCAATCTTTCACACAACTATCATATCTTTCATATCTATAAAAAGGGTCAAATATGAAAATTTAGAGCAAACAAACAATGAGGATGATGATGATGAAGATGTTCAAACTGAGAAGAGGTAGATTAGGTAATGAAAGAGGAAATAGGAGGAAGACATTATGAGAAAAGGGGAAGGCATGATGTTTCACGTAGGCTCATACAATATAGCAATATTCTTTATTTATTTTATTATTTGACAACTTCCTCCACCTCTTTGTAGAGGAAGAGCAGAACAACTAGAAATGTTGATACATTTGACAAAAACAGATGGAAACTTTATTGTGTATTTTTAGGATGAATGTGTTGTTTGTGTGTCTACAGCTGAAAATGTTATGACTTCAATAGAAATCACATCTATAGTTTTAATACATGCATTATCAGAAAATAATTCATTGATTCATTATGTTGTGTAATGTCTCTGGTCTGCAGAACTGAGTGTCTGTTTCGTCGGCCATGTGACAGTAGTTTGGAGAAATGTATAAAATCAATTGAGAAAAACTGTAACGTCTGATATTCTTGAGATTGAGAGATGTTATAGAACTGAACTATTCAGTGAGCTGTCAATCAAATGACAGCTGTGACTGACAGTAACAGACTGCTGGGAAACTGAATACACACGTTGACATGACAAGAATGGATTTTTGTGTAAAGAAAGAATAAAAAAACAACAGTAGGAATTGTGAAGAAAAAAAAACCAATACAGCAAAATACAAAATAGTTTGGATTGCAAACAAATTGCGGACAGTGGAGAACAGGATGTTGACCGGAGATCCGTACATGTCTGGTCCACTGTTTCTTGCTCAACAGAATTTGTACTTTATCTGCCTGTAACCAGTGAAGTGTATACGTGAAATCCTTAGAAAGATAGGTGTGAATACACTGTATACTCTTCAAAAATGAACAACAAATATGTTTTTGGCTCGTAACTTTTCAATATACTAAAGTGATCACACAGCATGGCTGAATGAATTGTGATTTTGTGTTATTTTAAAAGGGGTACAGAGATTCTGTCTAAAGGACTTGCACACCAAACATGAGTTTCACCAAGATTTCTCGCCACGATTAACATTGTGAATAAAAACATTGGATTCATATGAAGCTCATATGGAGTGAACATTTGTGAGTTTTACATTTTCTTTCTTTGCCCAGCAATGAAATGCCCTGAGCAATAACATGAGCTTTAGGTCACATGTCAGGAGCCACTGCAGTTACTAAACCCAGCACAACCGGTGGCACTTAAGAACAGAAAGCAGTTTTGACCACCAAACTTAAAATCTGCAAAGTAATGTGAGGAAGAAATCCTGAACCAGCAGTAAGGATGTGTATTTTGTTTGCATCAAATGCCTTAAAAATTCTCTTAATATGCAAATGATATTGCTGCATCACTGACTTGCATCGCCTTTAACCCCCTGAGACCCGAGCATGACCTTTTAATTGTTAACTAGTAGCCCCAAAGAAACATAATAAATAAATATTTAGACCAAATAGCTTTCCTAAAAATGTATGTCACATATGTAGACAGCGGGACAAAGTTGCAACATTTTAATCATACCAAGCTATAGAAAGTACGATTTTCTTTCAATCAAATTGTATCTTTATGTTTCCAGGAGTGTTGGTTATTCATGTTTTTATAAATAATTCTGATTCAAAGTAATGACCAGGATCATCCCATCACTGGCAAACTTGTTAAAATAAAATGACACATTATAAAATTCTGAATTGTGAGCGAATGCACTTAGAATCCTGAATAGAGAGCTATAGGATGCTCCCTTGCTCCCTATTTAGTGAATGACTTAATCTCCAGTGTGCTTTCAGAACAGTTCGAAATGCACCTTATTTTCATCTTAACTCTATATGAAGCCTCTGAAAGCAACATTTTGCAGCTTTTGGATGAACTCATTTATTCTCAATGTGATCATGTACAGTAAATATAGGAATGCATTTATTAATGTAATAAATAAAGTGATAACATCATCAAATTGAACAAAATGTAGTTTAAAATGTAGCAAAGTGTCCCACAGATGTTTTAATGTTGAAATGTTGTTAAAATAACTCACTGATTCTTGAGATAAGGGACAAAATCTGTTTTTGAGTTTTGAATTTTCATTTGAAATGGATATATTTGTAGAAAAAGGTCTCCGCTAACGAATGATGTAAGGGAAGACATTTTAATAAAAACATTTATTCAATTCATAACATGCATCTTACTGTCATTTGTGTCCACTCCGTCAGACACACCAAAAAGTATGTTATTTTAATATGATTCATCCAGCAAGTGTAAAATGTTGAATGATTTAATAATATTGTTCAGTAAAGGAGTTAAGTGATCTTAACCATGTGTTGTACCCTCAGTTGAAGATGCCTCTATAAACTAAAATGCCAAAATTGATCACACAATTCTAACAGAAATGATAATAATGGGAATGATGGAGTTGACAAGTTGAAGCTGTGACCGCAGAGACTTGAAAAATACGTACCAGACCACGTGTCCTACTGTTGCATCCACCATGAGCAGGAAGTGGGAAAGGGGTACTTGGTGTTAAAGCTGATCAGGACATTTTCTGATATATTCATGATTTTAAAACAAATCTGACGGAGTTGACTCAAAGGGAGGACACTTTTTTTGTTGACAATATAATTGTACGTTTTCTCAATGTATTGTTTGATATCTTTAAACACTTTGTTTGGCAGTTTAACATCGTGACCTCTGGATGAGGACAGGTTAAATTAGCATGCATCTTAAAACATTTGAATCAAATTATTTTAAAATCTAAGTAAAAAAATGCCCTGAGTATATACATTTGCTTAAATTGAACTTTTGCAGTATTTTCATTGTTATGAGTTTCTTGATTTTTTAAATAAAGACGACTTTTGTATAAGATATGTTTTGTCCCTTATCTCAAGAATCAGTTAACTATTATGTTTTTCAAATTTTGAGGGAATAATGACCCAAAACAATGTATGTAGTCATCACGCTTATCAGAGAGCTGACACATGAAAAAGTTTTTAAAGCAGCATGTCATTGTCATTTCCTGAGAAATAGGTAATTGCACTGAGATAAGACCTGCTCTTAAAATTCAGTTCCTGCATTTGCAGTTTGGAGAGTCCAAACTCTGAAAATAGAGTGGAACATCAAATGTCCCTGACAATTGCCATTTTCATGAAACATAAACGTATCTATAGGTCATGGTTTATTTTTCAAACTTTATTCTATATATTTTTGCAATATTACACGAGCAAAAGTGCGATATGCCCCTACATCAGCACTGCTGTGATTCGGCCGCATGCACGAGGCCGCAGGTAATTACAGCAGTGCTGATGTAGGGCCATTTCGCATGAGTGTGATATTGCTTATATACAACAGTTTAATGAACAAGTACATTTAAAAGGTTCTAACCCCACGGCCACCACCATTGTGTCCTTGAGCAAGACACTTAACTCCAGGTTGTTCCGGGGGAGATTGTCCCTGTAATAAGTGCACTGTAAGTCGCTTTGGATAAAAGCGTCTGCCAAATGCATAAATGAAAATGTAAATGTAAATGTAAAAAAACACATTTGTGTATGGAACTACATTCTTACCGGATGGATCAGAATCTGCTGTTGCTGGTTCAAAACTAATGATGCCTCCAAGCCTTCATTAGTAATTCAAAAATGTCACTTCAGAAATAGTATCTCGGTTGTGCTGTTTCAACAGGTTATTGGATAAACATGGATGTGTGTGTGCGTGTGAGGGTGCGAGAGACAGAAAGTGGGAGAGACAGAGCGTGTGTGATCACCTGTTGCCACACCCAAGCAAAGATGCTGTCAGCTTTCTGAAGATCAGCTCAGTGGAAAAATAGCAGCCAAACGTGAGTATTTCTCCCTATTGCGCGGTAGCCTGTGCGCAAGAGTCGATCACTGTAGAAAACGCAATGTCCTCCGCCATTTTCAGCAGCACCCATTGTGTAATTAATCAGTCTGTCGTGTCTCTCATCTGTGTCTGTTCATTTAACGCCATTTAAAGCTATTTCCTAGCTTTTGTAGTGTAGTAGTAATACAAGCGATCACTGTTGTATTTAGATGCAGATTGACTTCACGTCACATAACTGGCAAATATTACACACAAAAATTATCTTTTGCCACCACCTGCTGGCTAACATATGTAATGTAAAAAATAAAATAAAAAAAAGAAGCTATTAACAGAGCTACACTGCTCTTACACTTTAGTTTAGAACGACATGAACACAAGCAGAGTGATACACACAGTAAAGCGTCACAGTGATGACGGTGTCAGACCATCCGTGCACATGGAACGTCTCTCGTCCAATCAGATTGGAGGACTGGAACTAACTGTTGTATATACATATATACAGTATATATATATATATATATATATATATATATATATAGAGAGAGATATACTGTCTCTACATTACTGCAGAGATTCTTTCAGTTCTGAAGTAGGAATGATGAGATCTTTTGGATTAAGGATCTGAATGTTCGTTATAAATGAGGTCTTGTCTCAAATTACACTTTGACAGGAAATTATAAGGTGTAATGTAATGGCACTTTACTCTACTTCACATTTCAGTTAATTTCTACATCTGATTACCATATCATTATTTCAATTTATTAATAATATTCTGGGCAATCGATTCATCTCATAATATTCCGCTGCCATGAGAAATCCTTATAAAGTCTTTGTGTGTTCAGGTGAACAAACACATTGGACAGAAATCAGCTGTTCATTGAAATATATCTATATTGTAAAAATACATAATGACTACAAAGCCTTAAACTGGTCAACTTTGAAAAATCCAATTTGTTCATTAGGAACACAATCAATATCAGGCGTTATGTTGAGACTGATGTGTTTAGTAGTGATGAAGGGTTTGTGTACATTACATTTGTGCTATTTATCTGTGAAGCATTGTTGAATATTCATTACTGTAAAATGTATGTACTGTAATACAGAAGTGTTTGCTTCAGCAAAATATTGTTTTACTAAACACAAAAAATTATTTATTATCTACCACAATAACTATTGATCACACTGTGCAGTATTTGATTCCTGTGTATTTATTGAGTATTAAACTACATGTGATTTATGTGTTATTATTTAGAGATGCTTCTTGAAATGTTATTTCAAAACACATTGTTATTGTAAATATTTCTAGTAATGTAATATGTGTAACATGAATATGAAGTGTTATTAAAAATCAGAAAACGTTTTATTTTACAGTGTTCATGTTACTGCGTATTTACGGTTATTACTGAGTAATACTAATGAACTAGATGTATTTTCTGTTTCATTATTCTGTACAGCTGCTTGTACTTTCAATTGTTATTACTATAGTAATTAATAATAGTAGCATGAAAAAAATAAAATGTTACCGAAAATGAGTTCTGATAATGCGGTTCTTCATGCATAATTATTTATTTTATGTAATTACAATCAATCATATATATATATTTGAGGGAAAATATCAAAATGACACCAATTAATATAAACTAACAGAATATTATATAGATTATTTTTGTCAATAAATGATACAAATACAGCTTTAAATCTACTTATAGTCTGTAATCTGAATAAATAAGTGAAGAATAAAAGAAGACAGGCAGCTCTTGTGTTGTGCTGTTTTATTGTAGATGAAGCACATCAGTAACACTGATCTACATGTGCAGCATGGAATAATATCACACAGCTCTCTAATGATCTGCTGTAAAGGAAGCTCACGGTCAACTGTCTGAAACAAGCGGACGTGAGTTAGTGATAGTGATCTGACCACCAGCATAAGCTCTACAATTTCACTCTTGTGCCTCAGGACAGAGACGAAGAGCTTCGCCTGGTGACCATCACCACCGGCCTGCAGCGGAGCACCTACATTTGTTATGTTAAAGCCGGATGCTACAAGTGTGTTTCATTTAGAACACTTTTCCTATATTGACAGATTTTTATTTTTCTCATCTTAATCCAAGATGCGAATGCAGAAGATCTTGAAATATTGTTATTCTGATTTATATTTGAAAAGTTTCACTCAAAACACACGAGACTGAACTGGCCGAGTCCAAATAGTTGACCAGCACATAAAGACAGAAATGAAGATATTCTGCTCAAGTTTGTGTTCTCGTTGTCACCATTTACAGAAATTGCTTCTTTGTCTCTTACATTCACAGATGATCTTTCTGTGATAACATGTTCAATATTTATGCATCCATTTAATCCAATAAAATAAATATTTGACATTTTTATATTTAAAATAGTAATAGAGAAAGGACTGAGGGCTGATATTTAGTCAGACAGATGTTATTAGATCTTATTAGGATTTTACTTATTTTTCACCATTGGTCAAAAGTACATAATATATATATATATATATATATATATATATATATATATATATATATATATATATATATATATATATATATATCAAATATAAAATGTATAAACATTTAATAAATACAACATTTAAAACCTATAATACTAAAATGATTTTTTTTTAGGTGTAAATTGTTGATAAGTGTTCATCTAGACTATTCAGTGTGTATTATCAGCTTAAAATCAGGTAACATTGTCATTGATATTACTATGAAATAACATAAGAAGAATCATTTATTTGACAACTGTGAAATCATTGAATTCTTTTTGCCTTTTTTTAGTCCCAAGACGATCCAAAACAGCAAAGGAGCAAAACAGAAAAAGCTGAAAGGCCATGAAAAGACGACAAATCTGGTATTTGCATTTAAAGTACCTATCTAACATCCAGAAGCCCTGAAAATAGGATCGGCTTCCTGTCGGGCAGATTTACCGTGCTGGTTTGCCTCCTGCATCATCATAGTGCAGCTCTCGCTGGATCAATGACAATATTTACAGCCGCTGTTTCAGAACCGCTCACAGCATCACACCGATGTAAGACAGCATGCTCACAACCACAAATATCTCAAGAAAATATGATTTCATTGTTTAGTGTAATATGTTGGAACTCAGCTTCCCTGTCTTAATATATTACCTCACAAAAGTCAGTATTCTGTAAAAGCCAAATTATTATTGGATGAACTAAGCGTACATATCTGCACATTTGCCTTTTGGGGTCCCCAAAAGCATCAATTTGATTTGTGTTATATAACAGTAACAGTGTTCCACAGTAAATACAGCACTGCTGCTCAATCCTCATCTAACACCATAATTGAAATCACGGCTTCCTTTCACAAAGTGCTATTATAACTTCTACATATTAAATTATATGATAACATTTCATAAGATTACTCCATTCTCAGACTAGAACAAAAGTCTTTATATTTTAGCCAACCTTAGTGATTGTTGCCGATAAGCACAAAGGAATGGCTGGAATGCAATCGTCCAAAAAAAACACAAAAGAAGCAGAAAAAGCTGTGTCAGATGGAGAGAATCGAGATATTCATTCTCAAAGAATGTTTCGAGTAATGTTTAGGGTACGAGGCTTTTGGGAGGCACAAATGTAATAAAAGGAAAATGGATTCACATGAGTTCCATTAGCACTTTATCACAACCTCTTCTGTTTAGTTTCAGTTCATTAGCACAAGCTTTAACTGCTACAAGTCTGTGAGTATATTGAGGTCATATTGCTCTCAAACAGCCCCATGCACAGGTCATGTTTCAGAGATATGTGAAAGTGTGAGTTTAATCTTAATGAGAGGCTTAAAACAAGAGATTGTTGACATTTCTTTATTATTAACTACACTGAAAAAAAAAGCACAAACCTACGATTGTTACCTTAAGGAGCTATTTCTACCTGATCTAAACTTCAAATATTGACTTGAATAAAAGCATTTCATTTTTTTAGGTGTATATGTTGAACTGTAGTTATATGGCTATCGTGTCGCTCATTTCACTATACTTGCTGCGTTGTGATCAGGCTCACATATTACATTTTATATGATTACATCAAATTTCGAGTCCCTCATTGGATCAAGCAATTATGGTGTCTGCAGCACGGTCATGAATATCATCTGTTGAATGTGGCTGTAATTTCATTCAGTCTGGTGTTTACATGCAGCGTTCCATAATCATATTTGTCATCTGTATCATATTCAAGGTTTTTATTTTTATCTGGGGCTGATCTTATTTTATGCTTCATGCTGCAAAGTTCTTCAATTTACTTAACATCTGAGATTTGTTGCTCGATTATAATTAGAAACCAGGAACTGCTTGAAGTATTCTGGAAACTCACAATTCTTGTTAAACATAACTCCGATGGCATTAATATAATGTAACACATGGCAAGCTTAGTGTTATTACGATGAGTGTGAGCTCTACAGACAAGTTTTCTGGCTTTTTTCAACGAGGTAATTCATTTATTATTTGATTTGTTAAATCATCAATGTATACATACTGTATGTATATATTATATTTGTAATAATTGTGAATCAGAAAACAACTTTTCTGCTAAAAACGTCACCAGATAAATCTGACAAAACCTTCATGTGGACATCAAAAGGAAAGGTTAAAGCAAATACTACTTATTATTCTAAAAGTACTGTTATGGGTAAAGTTCATTACAGTTTGTTTTATTTAAAACATCTATATATGACCTTATTTAGATAAGTGTGTGTGTGTGTGTGTGTGTGTGTGTGTGTGTGTGTGTGTGTGTGTGTGTGTGTGCTGATGTATAATGCCAATTTCAGAGACAGATGACCACCTGCACATACTAGATGTCATGTACAGCACCTAACTCAACTCATAACACATTTCCAACACACACACACACACACACACACACACACACACTCACACGCAGTGTCTCAAATATCACAAAATATATATATTGTATTAAAATGTTTTCTTTTGTTTTAAGGCTCTGAGCTGTGACATAAACATCAACCCTTTGAAATATATCTGCAAATGGGCATTGATAAAATGATATACAGTGGGTACAGAAAGTATTCAGACCCCCTTACATTTTTCACTCTTTGTTATATTGCAGCCATTTGCTAAAATAATTTAAGTTCATTTTTTTTCCTCATTATTGTACACACAGCACCCCACATTAGGACCATGTGATATTTCAGTTTTTCTTTTTTAATAAATGTGCAAAAATGTCAACAATTCTGTGTTTTTCTGTCAATATGGGGTGCTGTGTGTACAATAATGAGGAAAAAAATGAACTTAAATGATTTTAGCAAATGGCTGCAATATAACAAAGAGTGAAAAATTTAAGGGGGTCTGAATTCTTTCCGTACCCACTGTATATATAGAGTAATATCACATGAGCGAGAGTGCGATATGGCCCTACATCAGCACTGCTGTGATTCGGCTGCATGCATGGGGCCGCAGGCCGTGTGCAGTATGTCAGGGGACCATGGAAAATTTTAGAAGAAGAAAAAAGATATGTAAAGATATATAAAAAGAAAAAAGATATGCTGTCAATGTACTACAAAATTCGCAAAATTATTCCAGATAATTGGGATGCGACCTGTCCAGGGTGTCCCCCGCCTTTCGCCCAATGTTAGCTGGGATAGGCTCCAGCCCCCCGCGACCTTGTACACAGGATAAGCGGTTGACGATGGATGGATGGATGGATGGATGGATGGATAATTGGGATGCACTGAAAAAACATTTGCTGAAACAATACAGATTTGAACAAAAAACTATAGGCCGATACTGGTATTTTGCATCTTTATGTTTTCAAAATGTACACAGAGATAGAAAAAAAAAAGCTATTTTATTGTTCTCACAATAAACAATTTCCATTGAACATAGATTAGATCATTAGATCACATATGACACGCCAACATTTGGCAATAATAAGAGATAAATACAAGATACAAAACAAATATTTTGGAAAAAAGAGACTATTTTAAAGTTCTAAACAACAGAACTCACAATTGACATATTATGATTGAACATTACAAATATATATTATGAATTATTATATTTGACATGCTTTACTTTTTGGGATTTAATTTATTTTGGTAGAAAAGTCTTTAGATTCCACACAGGAAAATTATTATAAATGTATTGCAGTGCAATAAATGTACATAATAAACCATCAGTTTTTCAAATGGGTATTTTCATGCTTCTGCAGTCATAAGCATGAAAATGGCAACATCAAAATTGGTGGTTAAAATTGGCGGTTTATGTCAATGGTTTTAGCCAATGGCTTTTATTTGGTCAATAATTGGGCGATACATCAGTGCATACCTACAGATAATATTTTAATAATTCATTTTGACTTTACCACAATAACAAAATAAAAGCTACTTATTTAAATGATCTTTATATAATATCACACTTTAAATATTTCTCTGGTCTTTATACACAAACATATGTAGCGGCATTTATATATTTTTTGAAGTGGGTACTTTGCAAGCTGGTTGTCATATTTGGGGGTCCTTGCCATCAAAAAGTTTGAAAACCCCTGCAGTAGGTAATCACAGCAGTGCTGATGTAGGGCCATATAGCACGAGTGCGAGTGTGATCCTGCTTATATACATGAGATATATGTGAGTGGTGGTGGTGTAGTGGTCTAAAGCACATAACTGGTAAACTGGTAATCAGAAGGTTGCTGGTTTGATCCCCACAGTCACCACCATTGTGTCCTTGAGCAAGGCACTTAACTCCAGGTTGCTCTGGGGGAATTGTCCCTGTGATAAGAGCTCTATAAGTCGCTTTGGATAAAAGCGTCTGCCAAATGCATAAATGTAAATATACAACAGTTCAATGAACATGTACATTTTTAAAAATTAGGAAAAACTGAGTACAGTCATAAAAAATGCATTTGTGCATGGAACTACATTCTTACGCGATGGATCAGAATCTGCCGTTGCTGGTTCAAACCAAATGATGCCTCAAACCTCTCAAGAACATCACTTTAGAACAACTAGTATCAATGCTTGGGCTGTTTCTAACATGTTATTGGAGAAACAAAGGTGTGTGTGTGTGTGTGTGTGTGTGTGTGTGTGTGTGTGTGTGTGTGTGTGTGTGTGTGTGTGTGTGTGTGTGTGTGTGTGTGTGTGTGTGTGTGTAGAGAGAGAGAGAGAGAGAGAGAGAGAGAGAGAGAGATGGAACCTGTTGATGATGCTGTAGTCTGTTAGTAAGCTTTCTGAAGATAATGTCTTTTTGGTCAAATTCATCATATTCCTCAGTGGAAAAATAGCCATCCAAGCGGGATATTTCTCCCTATTTCATGGTAGCTGGTACACAAGAGTCATTCACTATAGAAACCGCAAACTCTTCCTCCATTTTGAACAGTGCATCCTCTCCAATGTGGAAACTCAGATAAGAGGTAAGTGCCAGAGTTTGTGTAATGAATCAGTCTGTTGTGTCTCTCAGCTGTGATGATCCGTAATACTGAAATTGTTTGTTTAAAGCTGTTTCCTAGCTTTAGTAGTGTAGTAGTAATATAATCACGGAGTGCTATTGGATGTAAACTGGCTCATATTGCACCACCTGCTGGCCAACATATGTAATGTCACAAAATTAAATGTAAAGACACAGATAGCTCTCAACAGATCTGCACTGTTCTTAAACTTTAGTTTAGAATGGCAGGAACACAAGCAGAGTGATACACACAGTGAAGCGTCGCAGTGCTGATGGTGTCAGACCATCCATGCTCATGAAACGTCTCTCATCCAATCAGATTCAAGGACCAGAACTAACTGTTGTATGTGTGTGTATATATATATATATATATATATATATATATATATGGGGGTGGAAAAACAATGGCTATACATAGGACATGAAACTCCATTAACAGACACAATCTGTTCTCATTTTATTTGATTTTGATTGGACAGGATGTCTGAAGATTTTGGTGCAGGGGCCAAAGGCTCTTATTTTTGCCCATAGCCAGAACTCACATTTACAAACCCCACAAGCGAACAGGAATAAAGGAAAGAGTTACAGATAGCTCAGTCCTATTGTTAATAAAATCTCAGACATGACCATTCCTCAAAAAAGTGCATTCACAAACATGTCAAATTCCAAATCAACATATCTTTTGTGATGCTACAAAATATTTTACCAGGTTTGTTTGTCCTAAGTATACACAATGTTTATGAAGATCTCTTTTTTATTTCTTTACAAAGGTTAAAATCAGGCTTGTGAGTAAAGCAGCTTTAGATATCGTAGCTGTCCCATTGTGTAGCACATCTGTTACACAAATGCATGCTAGATACAAAAAATATATAAAGAAAACTTCACAATATGTCTGCACTGGTAAGATGAAGAAATGCTCTGTCTTTATTTCAAGATATAATTTGAATAATATAATAAATAAATAAAATAAAATGGATTAATATAACCCCAGGGCCATTAAATACATTTTTTACCCGCTTTTTTATATCATAAATCCTAAAGACATAGGACACTCATGAGACAATGTCAGGATAATAAATGTAAAGGTTAAAATAGTTAAGACTTTTTTCCTATCGGTTGTCTAGTTAATGAATTAAAAAAGCTCAGCACGACATTATCCAATTTCATGTTCTCTTTCACATAAAGCAACCATTTCTTTTTTGTCTTTTTTACCCATGTCAACTGACACTCACGTATATATCAGAGCATCATACAACTAGAAAACATACTGGTAGAAACCATTAAGTACCATGCAAACCTTGCAAGACAACAGATTTTCAAACAAGACAGTTTTCCTTCTATGAATGAAATAGTATGACTGAGGGGTACTAAAACTAAACAGCATATCAGACTTTATAGCTACATAATATAGTACATAAGAACTCAAACTGTATTAATAGTTCCCTTTCAAATTGTAATAAATTCATTAGTCTTTTTGTCTGTGTCATTTTCTATATGTAAGTCATTAATTGATCCCAATCTCTTTGTTTTCTTCCATGAATCTGGAGAAGGGACGTCCAGTTCTCAACTCCAGGTTAGTTTTCTCTAGTCCAGTCACTGGAGGGCTGCTCCCAGTACGAGATCTCTCCATTCCTCCAGTCATTGTGCCTACAGCAGGGATGCCACCCCCACCCAGGCTAATGGGGATTGTAGGAATGCCTCCATTCTGAATGACTGAGATCTCGTTGTTTTTCAGTGCCAGTCCATTGGTGATGGCTGCAGCGTACTGATTCCAGAAGCCTGGGTCTACGTTAATTGCTCGCGCTGCGAGATCTTTCTGACACATCTCACTGAATTTCATAGCGTCTCCACCTAGAAGAGCCATAGGGTTCTCCACAGAGAGCCGTCTTCCCCGCCGGGCTGGGGCGTTGTTCCACATGTGGGTTCCCATGTGGACCTGAAGTAAGAAGGATCACGCTAGTTCAGTTCATATGCATCACAAACACAGACACTAAAATCTTTATTTACGTGTATTCCTAATGCACTTATGAATATGAAGTGCAAATGTGGAAATAAATGCAGAATTAAATGTTAGTAACTAGTAAATATATTAAGTTAAATCTACAATGTGTGACAAGAATAATATAATTTCAAATGAAGAACCTGGTATATACTATTGATTAGTTCAATTAAGTCATCCATACTATTTAAATTCATGGTTGTCACAAGCAAGAATACATACACATAGGTACCATTTATATTTAAGTATTTTGGCCATACCTTGAGATTTCCCTTTGTGGTAAATGCTCTACCACAGATGGAACAGCCAAAGGGTTTTTCTCCTGTGTGAGTGCGCTCATGGATCTGAAGAGCACTGGCTGACGAAAAATTCTTCCCACATGAGTGGCAGTTATGTTGTTTGGGGGTACGCCGAGATGGGGGCGGTGCCAGCATTGGAGTGAGGTTGGGGCTTATTGTTGCCTGAGGGGCAGTAGCAGGTGCCAGGAGGCCTACTGGTAAGTGGGAGCTCTCATGCACGGACAGTGCCTTACTGTGTCCATTCATCTCAAGTTTGACTATGCTTGCTTCTGAGCTCATAATTTTTGAAGTGTTTAAACCTAGAAAAGCACATAGAAATGACAAGAAAACGTATTTTATTTAATGGCTCATGTTTTCAATATAGCAGCAGAAACAATATGTAGAAGTACAAAATAGTAAAATCACTGATTTTGTCAGGTATTTGTAAATATGTATTTGTACAAATCTACAGAATAAAATGAGAAAAAAAGCCTGTTGATGGGCAAAATGACTACCTCTGTCTCTACCAAGGAACAGCAGACTGAATTGGTTCTCATTTTTGACAAACGGCCTGGCAGGCTGTGTGGCAGTGAGATCCAATGCACCGGTGTTCTCTGATCCAGCAGAAGGGGTATCGGAATTTTCAGACTTCACTGTTGTATTAATTGCTGTGGGATCCTGAGCCTCATCCTTGCCGCAGCTGACTACCTGACTTGGGGACTTTGAGTAGTGGTTATCAGACTGGCTGAGGGCAGGAGACAAAGCCTGCATAGAGCTGGATGATTCAGACTGCGCCGGACTCCCAATACTGTGATTCTCTATGTCTCCTACAGTAGAAGATGAGTCATTCTTAAACATGTCTCCATTTTCCCAATCAGTTCCACTACCATTTTCTGGAGGCTTCGGGCTGAAGAAGGGGGGCATGTTAACTGCTGGGTCAGTCAGCTTTATTTCATTCTCCAAGGCAACAATGCTAGAGAAAAGAGAGGTTGGGGGTGAGTTACTTAGAGACATTTTGTAGTATGAATGGAGTGGTTTAGATGGGTCCACATCTCCCTCTTTGAGACCAACTTCATCTTCCATTGCTTGCTCAATCTCATCAATTAGCTCATCATCATAGTCATCTAGGCTCTTTTCATCAAAGGAGAGATCTCTGTCCATGTCCTGAAAACCCTCAGGCAGGGGCGTGTTAGGAATCTGCCCCCCCATATGCATGCGGATGTGTTGCTGCAGAACTACTGCATTAGTGAACTTCTTTTGGCATATAGGGCAAGAGTGCTGTACTCGAAGAGGGGGCTTGGACCTGTGGACCCCAAAGTGCGTTTTCAAATTCCCCTTGGTTGTGAAAGCACGGCCACATATTTTACATTTAAAGGGTCTTTCTCCTGTGTGGATGCGATAATGCATCTTTAGGGCACTCTGACAGCTAAGCACACGATGACAGATGACACACTGGTTAGGGTCTGTCATCTTCTTATCAATGTTTTCCACAAGTTGCTGTAGTTTGGATGTCTCTGATGTTTGCATAGAGTCCAGGAGGCCACCAAAAGGAAACGTGGCCTTAAACTGATTGGAGACAATTTGTAGAGAGGGAGTATTTACTGAGTCTGTGATCTGTGTTCTGGTGCTAGTTGTGGTTGTGACAGTGGACAAAGGAATCACTTGGGGAATGGAAGTGGTGGATATACTGACCTCCCCATGACTGGTGGTGCAACTGGGTGGTATATGAATGGCTTCGGATTTGAGAACTGGAGGTGTGTCACTCACCGCACTATGTTGTGGTGAACTGGAAATGTGTGCCATGCTGGCCTCAAAATTTAGGTGATTAGGAGACAGAGATGTACACTCACTTGATGGCGGTGATGGCCTTTGAGGTGACCTGCTTAAAGGGGTGAGACTACACGATTCCCCATAGCCTCCAATTATGCTGGGTATAGTTGGAGGGAGTTGCAGTGCTACTGAGGTTGGGATAGTAGACAAAACAGGCTTGCTGTCCAGCCATGTGGTAACAGGCTTTTCTGGGGGCAATGACATTCCATAAGGAATACCTGAGCTAGTTGGTACATTGTCCAGATACTCAGGCACTGGATAGGGGTTCATTTGGATGTGAGGATACTTTTCTTTGTGTCTCTGAAAATGAACTTTCAAGTTTCCCTTTGTGGAGAAGCGATTTCCACAAATGTTGCATTTAAAAGGTCTTTCGCCAGTATGGGAACGAAGATGGATTTGCAGGGCACTGTCACTTCCAAACACCTTGGCACAAAATCGACACTTATGTTTAAAGAAGGGGTCTTCTGAACTGGGTTTGGTGTCAAACACAGTGACATTTGGGGGCTTTCCCTTGCGGTGCTTCATCAGTGCAGAAAGAGGATCAAGAGCGTTTGCTGTTGCCGCAATACTGGCCAGAGGATTAGGGTAGATAACACTGCTGGATGAGCTGTGAGGTATGATGGGGAGGCTGGAGGGGGATGTTAACAATCTTCCGTGAGTCAGCATTAGAGGACTAGGTGTGTTTCTTGGAAGTGAAATACCACAACTGATTCCACCCCCAGTTCCGGTGCTAATACTGGTGCAGCTACTGCTACTGCTGCTATTAGATGTTGAGCATAGTGGCAGTTGGGAGGCAGGCATATTATAGCTGCTTGTTTGATATGAGGAATTTGTTGTGGTATTGCTGCTCATCCCAGAGCTGGTCAGGTGGCCACCTGTCTGTGAAACATTGGAGAGGGTGTCCTCCAAAGCAGAAGATAATGAAGATGGAACCTGTCCGTTTAAAGAGGGCACCTTGATGGGAAGCTGATGTACAGGGGGTGTAATAAAGTCACATAGCTGGAGCTGACCAGTCACTGTGGGTATGCTGGATGATGAGGTTACTTTTGAACCAGGATTCATGCTATGGTCTTTATGTTGGTTAAGGGCTTGCTGCGTTGGGGCCTGTTTGTTTATTAGGGCCACCTGACTCCGAATCTGCTCTATTAATTGGAGCTGGTGGATTTGTTGCTGTTGCAAGGCCATGAGCTGATCCAGAATCATAGGTATGGCCATAGTTGACACTCCTGCAGCTAGTGCACCTTGGGAGAACTGAGCAACAGCCACACGGGTTCCATTAAGTGTTTCCAGTGTGACATTAGTGCTGGGTATAGTGTATCCTGCCCCAGAGGACTGGCTGCAGTCCTCAAGTTGAGGTAGACTAATGTCTGGCTCTGCCTGTGCATCTTGATCTTCAGCGTCTTCTGGTTTCTCAGGAGACATTTCCACTTCCATGGGCTCATCCTCTTTGTCCAATACAGTACCCTGTTCCAGCATCATCTCTGCTCCATAATCACCTTCAGCAGGCATGTGGATGCCCTCACCTGCATCCTCGCTGTCTGCAGGCTCATTGGTGCAGCTGGGCACAGGTGATGGTACGTACTCCTGTGCTGGGTCTGAAGTCACTTCATTGTCACTGATAATTAGCACCAGTGGATTCTTGGTACAGCTCTTCAGATGTTCACAGAAATCTGACCACTTAAAGAACTCGGCACAACACTTCTCACACACATGGGTCTCTTCACTCCCACTGCGGCTCTCATTTCCACTGTCTGAATCATCCACTCCTTCACCTGAGACTGAAATGGAGAGGAAATTACAGCACAAAAATAAATGAATAAATAATCTTTTCGTGCAACAATTAATGTGTTCTTTTCTATTCTGAAACTAATTTCCCCAGCTGAACCACTAGTTTTGGTAAATTCACTCTCCTTTATATATACACATCTAATAATTTTCTTTGTGCAGTCCATCAAATTATGAAGGCCTAACAGTTGTGGATATTGCCACTTAAAGGAATTCCATGCAAGCCATTGATTTCCAATATTTCATACATTTCAAAGCCACTTTGTCTGAGTACAAATCAAGTCTTTGAGTGTCTCCATTAGTACTGTCAGAATAATGTGCATTCTATGCTATAGCAAATACTTAGCAACTTGCCTACAAAATATATGCCCCCCTGACAGACTGCAGCAGTTACAATCATTGATTTAAACTGTAACATGAGTGTATTTTATAAATGCATGTCCATTATAGTTTAAATGTAAGTTAACAGAGCATAATTAGCATCTGATCAAACTGTTTATATCTTGCATTTTCATCTGCAAATTTAATACAATGCCAAATGTTTTGTGTGTCATGAGTTTAATGTTAATTATCCCTATGTGTGCTTGGCTGCAATATTTTGGTTGGGTTTGGATTTGATTGTCTTTGAATTGAATCACAGTTTTCTGTTGAACAAAATTACAGTGTCAATCATGCCTGACATTATTAGTGATTATAACTTGGAAAAAATTTTTTTTTTACTTTTTAACATTCTGCAGTTCATGGTATGCTTATCTTGGATTGACTGGTAGGTAGATCAGTTCTTGCATGTGTTCCATTATAATGCAGATGCATATATTCAACATACAACAACACAAATTATTTGTTACATTGTGTTTCAGTTTTATGGGCTTGTTAAGCTCATTTTGCAGTTACAGATCTTTTATTCATGAAATGTGTCCGCATGTGTTTTTCTATATTCTGTATCTAAGAAGTTTAACCCCATTTTCCCTTTCTTAAGCCAGTCTTCTTAAATAGAATCTTAGGTGTTCTGAAATACACCAACAAACCACGAGATGAAAAAACTGAAAGTAGCATCTTAGAATACATATACACATATACATACACAAAAGAATTGGGCATTTATTTGACAACAGAACATAAATGATGATAATAATGATAATATATATTTTTGTAATCAATACCTTTAGTGACTGAATACGTAAAACCGTTTCGATTTAACAAATAATAAAACAGTTAACCATGGAAATCCTTTTTTTATAATTCTTTTCTATTTATTTTTCTATTGTATTTGCTAATACATTGAGCAATCTTCGCTAACTTAACTAACAGTCATTAATGCTTTTCCCTGTTAAAAGACACTGCAAATACAGATTTGTCCTTCAGTATTTCAAAAATTTATTATAAAAGACTGATTCAATACAATACGTATGCGCTCTCAAGTATGAACAAAAGTCAGATTTCAGGATTCAAAAATGCTTAAAATGAAAATTATTCAAAAATGTTTAGACTTTGTGTGCTATTTTGGTGTAAAGTATTATAATGTGCTAGTGCCAACCTACAGCTTTGTGCTGTGTCATTCCCCAGTAATTAAGAAATGAGAGCACATTTCTACCTTAAGCATAAAGATAAACACTCAAAGAATAAGAGAAAGAGGCCTTCCCAAGCTTTGCCCTTATAGCACTATAAGCACAGTATATTCTTCAAAACAAATGTAGGTCAGATATGAACTATTTGTATTAGTATGCGTTCTGATACCGTATTCAGTGACAGCAATACATCTGCAAGACTGTTACGCATGATGCTGACTGACTGCTGTTAACTGGAGAATCATATTAGTTCTGAGCACTGGACAGGAATTACACCGATCAAGCCAGCTTCATTGGTGAAACATCTCTGGCATATCAACGTACGTTAATACAGACGTCCACTAAATAGTTTGAATAGATGTTTAAAAAATGACTGTGAATAAACAAATGCAAACAGGAACTTGGGAGGTTTCTCTCTCTCTTTCAAAAGAATGACATCATCTACACTGAACAAATTAACAACTTAAAGTAAATGTACTTCTGTGCATCAAATGGCAACATTTAAATGAACTGCAAAATAAAATGCAATATGAGTGAATCAGCCAGACTGCATTAAGTTTCACCAACCAAAGTGTCTTTTAAGGGACAGACCAGATAGAAATATCTCCCTTAAGTAACTTCTGCACATTTTCACTCACACACACACACGCACACACACTGTATATACACTAAATATCGGCAGCAGGATTTTCTTTTGAAATAAAACAAGTTATCAGGGATGTAATAAAAGAGTTTAACAGGACCCCTTTAGCTGGGTTTTGTAGACACCAGTAAGATGATCATAACGAATACTTCATTGGACATATTCAAGCCACTTTGCCAAGGTAAATGAAACATCTGTACAGCTTGCATTTAAAGCTTGACAGCAATTGGCCACTCTTGGCTGAGCCACGCAGCCAAAGCTTTAGATCATGCGGTATCAAAGCAACTTTGAATCGGCCCTCCTCAGGGGCAAGTGAAGCTGTGATCTGAGGAGGGGAGGTGTGACATGGCTCTGTTTCACGGCACGTCATGAGTTCCCACACAAAAGAGTCCACT
This sequence comes from Xyrauchen texanus, assembly GCF_025860055.1. Lineage (NCBI taxonomy): Eukaryota > Metazoa > Chordata > Actinopteri > Cypriniformes > Catostomidae > Xyrauchen > Xyrauchen texanus. Next base: position 45,554,390 of record NC_068290.1, on the reverse strand, counting down.
TAGCCATCTTTTGACAACAATGTAAACTCACAAAAGCCAAACAAACAAAAGCAATACGAGCATTTAAATACCAGTCCCGAGCAAACAGAGAGAAACACGGTCACCATGCAGCACAGAAGCGGACAAATCTACTCAAATAAACGTTCTTACTGGAATACTCTACATTACATGACATATGACCAGCGAAGTATGACAAGGGTGAACTGGGCACTCAGACCATATGATTACATTCTTACAGCATTAGTGATTATTTCATTAAATTACTGTAATAGGAAAACAATCAATACTTTTGCTGCATTTCTAATGCAGTACAATTCACATTATGTGACATGAGGCTTGCATGTGTGGAGCTGGTGGATATTAGACTGCCTAACGCATGCTATTTATCTAGATCAATAGTATGTTATTGACAGAAATACAAATATAAATCAATATATGTTCAATACTAGTAAAGATGTAAAAGTTCAGCATCTTTATTTGTAAAAATTTACTCTCTCTCTTTCTATTTTTATATATGTTTGTCATTGCAAGTGTGCACCTACAGTATGTGTATTTATATTCAGCCTGAGATTGGATTTTTGGGGTACTGGGACTATTCTAATGTATCTGCAAGACATGCAAAATGAACATTTATTCTGAAATTCTAATAAACAGTGATTCAAGGAAACTAGAGAAATTCGAAGAATTTCTTTTGACATGTAAATAATATTTTATATCTAATATAAAACATACGTATTCAAGTTAATTGATGAAAAATCATGTGTTTTCATTTTTTTTTTCATCATCTATGAAAACACATAATTTGTGGTAAAATATTGAAGTAACTTAGAATTGACTTAAGAGTAATGAGTGGATATCCTAGATGAAATGTATATTTAATGTGCCTAAATATATAAAGAGGAAAAAAGCAGGTGTTTCACTCAGCTGAACATACCAGTTGTGTCTGTGATCAATTAGTATATTTTTAATTACAACAAAACACAAAAATCGGGGAACAGTTTTTGACAATGATCGGAAAAAAAAAAAAAGTTTTTTTATTGTTTTAATTCATTTTGATTAATAATTATTAATGCGAAATTGTAGGTAAAGGTTGTTTTAAGTCTCTGTTATGGATTATAACAAACTTAACATTACCGTAGAAGACACAAAATAACAATATTGCCTAAGTGTGTGTGTGTGTGTGTGTGTGTGTGTGTGTGTGTGTGTGTGTGTGTGTGTGTGTGTGTGTGAGAGAGAGAGAGAGAGAGAGATATGTGATTTTTGAACACACGGATTTACCTGACACTTTTCTTTCTTTCTTTCCGATTTGGCTTGTTTAACAACAAAGAAGTCCTGAAGAGCCCTGAACATTAATCAGGAAATAAAAATCATTACAAAAAACAAAACAAAACTGCTTTTAAATATGATCCGGAAATGAAAATGCCTTTCTTTCAAAACTAACAACGGTGAGGCAAAACGAGTTTTTAAGAACCCGAAGGGCCTCAGAAAAAAAAAACGCTACTTTCAGGAGTTTTTGTAAACACAAATACTGTAGGCTATAATAAATTCATTTGAGATGAAACTGTCAATCTGTATCACTATTTCCGTCGTGCGAATTTATTGTAATGGTGTTTTCTAGGCTATACATCCCCAAATCCACAGCGTTCGTTTGCCGCCAATACTGTTCATTCGAAAAAGCTATTTTATTTATATTATATTTAAGAAAAATTAAAACATTTGAATAACTAGTCTATCGTTTACTAATAATGTTATAATGTGAAATACATTTAAATTAGGCCTACCATAATGCGATTAAATTAAGCATTTAAAGCGTATTACCCTTTAGTCATATAATATTGTTAATAGTTTATTCGTTGTGCACTATTAAATAAAATATAATGTCAATTATTTTTTAAGGGTGCATATACAAAATTACACGCGCGTTATGGACACCCGCTATTTTGGCAAAACGCACATTATAATTTTGCTACATTTGTTAACTGCTTTACAATAAATTGAACAATTTGAAAACACTTCTTTATGGTTGTTAGTCTTATTTGCGCAGATGAAATAAAGCAGCAGTAAGTGACTGAACAGCAGCAGCCTTTAACACTCACCGTGTTCGGGCAGCAGCTCCAGCAGTGAAGGGTCCTCGTCTGATATGAGTTGCTGTGGTTTCGCTTGCTTCCGACGGGACATTCTTCTGCTAAGAAATCTTCCACCTCCAAATACATCAGCAGAGACCCACTGAAAAGGACGAGCTGCACAATAACGGAAATTATCTGATGTTGTGAGGATATATCATTATGATAGTGAATGATGCATTGGATTGGCCGAGCTCCAGTGGACACACTGATATGGAAATGAGGGACGGACTCCGCAATTAACCACTTCACCCTCAACTACCACCATTCATCCAAAATCACCTCGACCGCCCAGAGGAGGAGGAAGGTCAGCTGCTTTCCTTGCTTTTAAGGGCTTTCTCACAAGTTAATTTCACTACGCTTTTATAATTTGAACTTGATTTGCACATTTCCAAAAGCTACCCAGAGAAAAAGTCAGTGATACGGACTCTTCCAGTTCACTCAACTTTCATGTGTGTGTTTTTTGAGTTTTCCTCTCTTCCCTCAGCCGGTGAACGTTTGACACAAGCCGTTTTCTCTCAATAAAAAAGTTGTCCTCCAAAGTAGATAATTCTGTCTTTATCAGGAAACTGGAGCGCAAGAGTTTACGAATTCGACTCCGACAGAGGGTTTTTCGTAAAAAAACCAAACAAATAAATGCTAAACAGCACAAACTTTATTTAAAGATAGTTAAAGTGTTCAAATCATTAAAAGTTTATCAGATTAACGCATTTTTGCCGTATAAAAGTACGTTTTTCAGGAGTTCGTCGTGTGTGGGTCGGTCTTCCTCTTCCCCGCTAAAGGCGTCTTGCTCCCGGCCAAAAAAGCAGCAAGAACCGCAAAGCTATCTAGTCCGGAGATACAGAGAGTTTATTTTACTGCCGTTACATCTGCAGCGTTCAGGTTCAAGTTGCATTAAGGGCGATGCAAAAGACGGCGGCAGAAGTTTGTCGGTTGTCTGTGATGCAAGCTGGTGGAGAGGTGTGTGTGTTTGTATGTGAGACTGTGTGTTCGTGTGTCAGGGGTTTGCTGAAGGTTTCGATTGAGCCCATTGCGGGGAGCGACCGCTAGGATGTACCAGGACACACCGATTCACCTCAGCCCTCGTTACTGCATGAAACTGACCTGAGGAAATGACTCAAATGCTTATTAATTGACGTATGAATATAATAACGTGTTTTCAGGTGTGCAGAAATAAAAGTAAATCAAATGGTGGTAAATCAAATAGGTCTATAAAAAAATCGCCTTAAAACCTATTTGAACATAGCAAACAAAAGCACACACACACACACACACACACACACACACACACATATATATATTAACTGTTTTTATGAGCCTCACATTCATGGATAGTCTAAATTTAGTTTTTATTTAATTTGTAAATTATTTTTTTCAGTACGTCTCACACCATTGAAACGGTGACCGTTTCTTTGACAGCAAGGTTATCCCATGTAACCAAACTTTTTTTTTTCAATCCCACCCCATCACCCCCTTTAAAAGTTATGTCCAAAAGCTTTATTATCTGCTATTAATAGATGCGGAAGACAAAATCAGCCATTGATAATTGCAGGAGTAGCGCTGCTCCCGTATCGATCGGTGTGTCCTGCTATAGAGAGATAAGAAGACTCACTCTTTACTTCAATATCATTTCTTTTGACCTATCTGCTCGCTACAGACTTATGATGAATAGCCGGAGCAGCTAAAGTCCTTTATCACGAGAGTAACCCCTTGATATAATATCGATTCTTTATAACTAACTCGACACACAGAAATCAAAATGTCCACTTGACCATCATAATCAGTATCATCACTAAGGGCTGGTCCTGTGGAGAGATTTATCTCCTTTGCCATCTGTATGTGGGCAACGATGAAAGAACGAGACAAAGAAAAAAAGAAAGAAAGATTTCAATAAGTCAAGATAAATAACATTCTCCAAAAGCTTACGGGTAACGGCGTAAAGAAAATAGAATGACAAAACATGCGTTAAACTATTAAAAGATATATAAAGTTTCACATATATGAATATTTGATTTAGAGACGATAAACAAGGGTGTTGATTGCAGAACGGATTTGACTAATGTGTGAGGGCTGCAGCGGGGAGGGTCTCATCTGATCTCCGTTCAGCGCTTCACATGCACGCAAAGCAAATGTGTGCTAACGAATCAGCCTTAATGTTGCGCGAGCTGATCGTAAAACACTGCTACTGGTGCTGCTAAATGTGTCTTAGTCCCAGCACTGGAGGAGACGAGCTAAAGAGTCAAACTTAAGGCAGAAGTGAACCGGGACGTGAAACACAGCGATGCTATATACAGGTAAAATGTGTATTAGAGTTCTCATTCTGAATAAGACTAAAATGACGTTTGTTCTGCTGCTGAATAAATTGTTATTAAGAGTTAGGCTATTAAGAAGTTAATCACTGTAATATTTATTCTGATTTCCTTTATTTCACACAAGCTTGTTTAATTTTTCTCTCTAATAACATTAGCTGCATTGCGTTTGATGGTCATATGTGCAGTGTCTCTGTCCCACTGAGATCTCCTGCATCTCATGTACGTCATTAAAACCATAACCAAGTAATTCCGTTTTCACTTCTTGTTTTCTCAATACAGCCACTTTATTCTTCAGAAACAACTTTTGTAATAATACATAAAAAATATAATAATAAAAAAAAGGATCCATGTGAAAACAGAAGCATGTTTTGTTAAGACAAGATATAAATTCTGGGTGTCTGTTAAATGTATAATGCATTTGACTTTGTGACTCTATTCTTAATATCCAAATAATGCCAAATGATTCAGTTTGGGCACACACAAACACACATACACACACGCGCGCGCGCACGCACACTCACTCACGCACACACACACACACACACACACACTCACATACACACTCACACACACTCACATACACAGACTCACACTCACACATACACACACACACTCACACACACACAAACTATCATATATGGTTTATGAGGACTTTCCATAATTGTTTTTATACTTAGCTAATGATATTTTCTATCCCATAACCCTTGCCCCAAATTTCACAAAAATATTTCTGCGTTTTTTTTTTTTTTAATTTTCTTACATTTGTGTTTAGTATATTTACTGTATATACTATATTTATACAGAGGAAATGTTTATGATGATTGATGACACCCCCCACACACACACACACACACATGTTGGTCTACCTATCATTATGAGGAATTTCCATAGACCTAATGATTTTTATACTGTACAATCTATAGATTCTATCCCCTAACCATAACAAAACCCCTAAACCTCACAGAACCCCTAAACCCAACATAACCCCTAAACCCAACACATCCCCTAAACCTCACAGAACCCCTAAACCCAACACAACCCCTAAACCCAACACATCCCCTAAACCCAACGCAAACCCTAAACCCAACACAACCCCTAAACCTCACACAACCCCTAAACCCAACACAACCCCTAAACCCAACACAACCCCTAAACCTCACACAACTCCTAAACCCAACACAACCCCTAAACCCAACACAACCCCTAAACCTCACAGAACCCCTAAACCCAACACAACCCCTAAACCTAACACAACCCCTAAACCCAACACAACCCCTAAACCTCACAGAACCCCTAAACCCAACACAACCCCTAAACCTCACAGAACTCCTAAACCCAACACAACCCCTAAACCTAACACAACCCCTAAACCCAACACAACCCCTATACATCACAGAACCCCTAAACCCAACACAACCCCTAAACATAACACAACCCCTAAACCCAACACAACCCCTAACCTAACCCTCACAGAAAACTTTCTGCATTTTTACATTTTCAAAAAACATAATTTAGTATCACAGACACACACTCACAGACACACACACGCTCAAGCACACACACACGCACACACACACACGCACGCACACACACGCAGACACACGCAGACACACACACACACACGCACGCACACACACGCACACACACACACGCTCACACACACGCACACACGCTCACACACACGCTCACACACACACGCTCACACACACACGCTCACACACACAAGCACTCTCACACACACGCTCACACACACACACACACACACACACACACACACGGAAGTTCGTCCTTCGTTTCGAAGAAGACCAACTTTGTCACCATCGTAGAGTAGGGAAGGAGAAGGGAAGATATGTTCATTGATCAGCAACATTGCGCTCTGAATGTCCGGTTGCAGTGGGGGCAAACCGGAAGTGGTGCAGTAGCCGTGGCGATTGGGATTCGGATTCCTCCTTTTCTTTTTGTCGTTTTTCTTTGGCTGCAGCAATCCGACTGGCTTCGAAGTTGGTGGCTTCTGATTTTACAGCAGTCCTCCAGGTGTTGCGATCCTGCGTGTTTGCTTCCCAGTTGTAGGGGTCAATCCCGAAATCCTTGAGTGTTGTCTTCAGCGCATCCTTGTAACATCTATTTGGCCCGCAGCGTGATCGCAGCTCCATTCTCCAGTTCTCCATAGAAGATGCGCTTTGGTAATTGCTCGTCCGACATGCGTGCGACGTGTCCACTCCAGCGCAGCTGAATTGGTTTCAACATTGTAAAGACGCTTGGTAGCTTCGTTCTCTCCAGGACTTCAGTGTCCGGGATTCTGTCCTGCCACGTGATGTTGAGGATGCACCGCAGGCAGATGAGATGGAAGTGGTTCAGTTTCCTGGCGTGTCGTTGATAGATGGTCCACGTTTCCGAGCCATACAGCATAGAGGACAGGACGACGGCCTTGTACATCCGTAACTTCATGGACAAGTTAATTCCACGCCTATTCCAAACCGATGAGCATAAGCGTCCAAAGTTGCAGCTGGCTTTTGAGATTCGGGAAATAACTTAATCGTTGATCAACACATGTCGAGAGATGGTGCTTCCAAGATAGGTAAATTTCTCAACGGCAGATAGAACTTGATTGTTGATGCTCAATACCGGTTCTTCGTAGGGCGTGCCTGGAGCAGGTTGATGCATCACAACTGTCTTTTCTGTACTGATTGCTAGTCCGAAGTTGTCACAGGCGGTGGAGAACAAGTCCAAACTTCTTTGCATATCCATCACGGTGGTGGCATTAAGAGCACAGTCGTCGGCAAAGAGCAACTCGCACACATGTTCAAAGGAGACCTTCGTCACTGCTTGAAGCCTTCGCAGGTTGAACAGTTTCCCATCTGTGCGGTAACAGAGTTTGATGCCGGGGTTCTCGTCTTTGTAGGCATCCCACAACATCGCGGAGAAAACAAGACAGAAGAGCGTTAGGGCAAGAACACATCCTTGTTTAAATCCGGTGGTGACAGGAAAGGGTTCCGAAGCGACACCATTGTTGATAACGCGGGCGAGCATACCGTCGTGTAGTCCGCGGATGATTTGAATGTATTTGTCCGGACAGCCGTATTTCCGCATGATTTTCCATAGGCCATCTCTGTTTACAGTGTCTAAGGCTTTTGTGAGGTCGATGAATGCTGTGAAGAGACTGACATTTTGCTCCTGACATTTTACTTGGAGTTGACGAACTGCGAAGATCATGTCCACGGTGCTCCGTTCTTTGTGGAAGCTGCATTGTGTTTCGGGCAGAAGGCCTGATTCCAGATGTGTTGTAAGGCAGTTGCTAAGAATCCTGGCCAGGATTTTGCCAGCGATGTTCAGGAGTGAAATTCCTCTGTGATTGTCGCAGATTTGGCCCTGTGTCCAAATTTCTTGAAAAAGCTGAGTCAATCGCCGGAGGAGCTGGATGCCGCCATTCTTATATGTCTCCACCGGAATCACGTCCGATCCTGGCGCCTTTCCGTTTGACAGTTGTCTGACTGCCTTCTGAGTTTCATCCAGGGAGGGGAGCAGATCCAGAGCATCGTTGGTTTCGACATGCGGCAGCCTGTCCAGTGCTTCCTGGTTGATAGCCGATGGTCGGTTTGACACGCTTTGAAAGTGTTCGACCCTTCGCAGCAGTATCTGCGATTTTTCCGTGAGGATAGTGGATCGATCGTCGCTGAGAAGAGGAGAAGTGCCCACCGCTTGAGGTCCATAGAGAGCCTTGATTGAATTGAAGAATTATATAGTTTCTCCACGATCGGCGAGGCCTTGGATTTCTTCTGCTTTCTTCAGCAGCCAAGAGTTTTCCATCTCTCTTAGCTTGCATTGTACTCTGCATTTCATCTTCCTGTTGATTTGTTCCTCCAGGGTTTGCCTGACCATGTTTTCTTGGAGTCCTTATACATTTAGCAGCCGCGATGCCTGCTTTCCTTGTGGATGACGAATCTTCAGATTCATTCTGGAAACGAGTAGGCAATGATCTGTCCAGCATTCGGCACCGCACATGGCCTTTGTGACTTTGACATCCTGTCTGTCGCGCTTTCGGACAATGACATAATCCAGGATACGCCAGTGGCGCGATCGTGGGTGCTTCCAAGTCGTCTTGTTCCTGTTCGGTAGACGGAACGTCGTGTTGGTGATGAGAAGATGGACTGCACTGGAGGTGCAGTCCATTGCTGTTGCACACACACACACACACACACACACACACACACACACACACACACACACACACACACACACACACACACACACACACGCTCACACACACACACACTCAAACACTCACACACACACACACACACACACACACACACTCACACATGTTGTGTTTCCATGTTTTATGGGGACTTTCCATAGACATAATGGTTTTTATACTGTACAAACTTTATATTCTATCCCCTAAACCTAACCCTACCCCTAAACCTAACCCTCACATTTTTTTTCTGTATTTTTACATTTTCAAAAAACATAATTTAGTATGAATTATAAGCTGTTTTCCTCATGGGGACCGACAAAATGTCCCCACAAGGTCAAACATTTCGGGTTTAACTATCCTTATGGGGACATTTGGTCCCCACAAAGTGATAAATACACGCTCACACACACACACAAACTCTCACACACACATACACTCACACACTCACTCACACTCACACAGCCTCTTTCTCACATGTCAGGTTTGTAATTGAGAACGCATACATTAGTAACAAGAGTTGTACATAGACATTGTAGTCGGCTATTCAGTCTGTGTTTGCACTGTGATTCATTTCATCACACTGTTTATCCCAGTTAGATGATATTTCAATTGATATTGAAAATCATTTGAAATAAATTGTCACAGTCTGGCCTACAATAAATTGTTGTCATTAAACCAATCATGCCCTTATATTAATTTATCCAAATACAAAGAGAATGACTAAAATGCAGCAAATAACATGATGTGTAACATGTGATCTGACAGGACGAATCAAACCTAATTGAAATGAATTGACTAATTGAATGTGTCAGCATAATTCAGTTAGCAGCTGGGGTTTAATTGAACAACAGATAACTAAGAGAAAAAACAGAGGTTAAGAGTGTGAATGTGTGTGTGTTTGTGCTTAAAGGGTGAGAGTGTGATCAGAGACTTGTGCGCACGTTAGTTCAGTGTCAGCAAGAGGGATTTGTGCTGAATGCAGTGTTGTACTGTGTCCTCATGTCTCGTCTCAAGCTGTGTGAGATCTGCCGGTATTCAGTCTAATCCACAATAAGCAGGCTGGGGGTCAGTCTCTGACTCTTCACTTGATTATAAGCAGAAACAACATAGCGATTATCTCTTTGTGAATGCTGTAGTAAATATCACATGTTTTAATGATCTTGTATGTCCTTATGTCTTCATTTGAAATGTTCCCAATCACTTTTCTACCAAAAGATCTGTATCTCTCTAAAAAAAAAAAGTGCTAACCTGCAATTGTTACAAGGATCGATGTTACCACATGAAGCACACTTTTAGGTAACCTCAAATTTTGTTAAAAAGTGTGTTTACTTTAACTATACTTTGGCACAAAATTCTCCCCAGAATGTAACAAAAGCTTCCTTAATGTAAACCTGATTAATAAATATAGTAAATAATGTTTAAAGTAAACTAAATCATGCTCAGTTTTAGGTTACATTTACGAGTAGGGTTAGGGTTTGTGTCTGCAGTAATTATAGTTATCTTTATATTCAGACATTAGAAGTCTACATTTTGACTTCATTTAGAAATCTATGTAAATGTGTGTGATTAGCTATAGTTTTGGGACAAAATTGTAAGCAAAATCTCACTAAACCTCCCTGGGGACATCTTCATATTGTTTTTTTTTTTATTATTAAAAAAATGCAATCAATTTTCTTTTAGGGTTAGGCTATAGTAATTAGAAGCTTTATATCAAAACAAAAGAAGTCTATGGTATGACCTCATTTAGAAATCTTAGTGAGTGTGTGTGTGTGTGCGTGCACTGGTAATGCCATTTCTGGGAGCAATGAGAAAATGATGTAATGCTTATCAGGATTCCTCTTCAGTGTTTAAAAAATATACCCCACATGCTTTACACTTCTATTGTTTTTATGTAAAGTTAATTATAATGACTAAAGACTAGCTGAAACTCGAATCCTACCTCCTTAAAAAAAATTAAAATAATGGAGACAAATTTTCAAATGTATTTTAATTCACACCAAAACATCACAACTGTGAACAGAAACCAAAAAAAGAATTTGCATAACAATGCAACTTTAATTATGAGCAGAAGATGGTGTGCATGAATCGACAGATTTCACCGTTTCATGATTCTTTTGATGATCTTGTTGTATGAAATCAAGGGAATATTACATAAATAGTTGTCATGATAGATAATCCAGATTGATTTCTTAATTTTATTTTTTTATTTACATTCTATGCTAATGTTGACATGGAATATGCTGTGTGTGTGTGTGTGTGTGTGCTGTGAGTGTGTGTGTGTGTGTGTTGTGAGTATGCGTGTGTGTGTTATGAGTGTGTGTGATTTGTGAGTGTGTGTGTGTGTTATGAGTGTGTCTGTGTGAGTGTGTGTGTGTGTGTGTGTGTGTGTGTGTGTGTGTGTGTGTGTGTGTGTGTGTCGCTAACAGCACTTGCCCCTACAGTCTGTTCAGGCTAAATGGGGGATCTTTGTGTGTGTGTGTGTGTGTGTGAATGCTGAGAAAATCTCTCACTGTGAAGTCAGTGTTACAGGGTAGCTTTTAATTATCAGAATGTTTTAGTAAAAACTGGGCTCGACTCTCACAATTCACTGTCTGATTACAAATCAGCTCATTGATTTGACGAGTGTGAGATGTTTGTTAAAACTGCCCCAGCGTCTGTTGGTCGTGATTGAGCAGTGACCCCAGTGGCTATTATTCTCCAAGATACGCATGTCAGCATCTCAGACATTTTACACGTTCACGGCAGTGATTTCATTCATGCTCGGTAAACATCAAACAGACATACAATCCATATACAACACAACACCATAAACTTTTAGAATCACACAAAATGATTCTTATCTAGATGCAACAATAAATTATTGGGTGAGTGAATTTGCTGTGCCCTCTTAACACATTAACATATTTAAACCGATTCCAGCAGAAAAAGAGCACAAATATACAGTAATGATAATAATAATACCTCTACAGCATTTTTCATGTCATAAATTAGCAGACATGAATGAGGAATTGAATTTATTTGAATTGTATTCTGTTTCTTGAAAGTAAATCACAATTAATTTTCCTTCATAACTAGTACTACTGGTGCTTGTGAACTTGAACCAGTTGTCATGATAGACATTTGCCTTAAACTGGATTCAACACATGTTGTGGGGGTGTTGCAGTATGATCTTTATCTAAATTTGCCACTTAAAGCATTAGATGATGGTCAGCTGTTCGTTCTCATCTGAGAACGGAATGAGAATTGAGATGTGAGTGACCCTGAACGACATCAGTCTCTTTCTGCTTCACAATTTCTTACTTCCAAAAATGGTTGCAGGGTTGTAATCTTTTGTAATGTTGCATGTCACACTCACATGATGGAATTACTATAACTATTATTTGTTTTTCCGCAGTAGAGAGGATAAGAAACATTTCCCCAAAGCAAAATCTGGCAAAACCTCACTTTAAGGAGATCTTCAATGGGAAATTCTAAAATAATGCAAAAAGTTTTCTTTTGGGGGCACGATTTGGGGTTGTCTGTAATTAGCCATATGCAAAAAACATTAAAAGTATATGGTATTTTCCCATGTTGATAAGTAAATGTGTGTGTGTGTCTCTTTGTTGGTTTACTCAGGTAGTAACATGCTCTGTGTTGAGTACAGTAAGTGTAAGGAGGTCAGGTCAGATGATGTGTGACCTCTGACATCTGGGGTTCCAGTTAGCACAGGATTGGTGTGTTATAAAATACTAAAGCAGCTCGCCTCTCTGTGTTTGTGAGTGGAGTCATCAAGCAACTCCTATAGATTTCAAAAGATGTGCTCTTAAACCGTTAAACGAAGAGTTCACTGACAAAAATCCTGACATGATTTACTTACAAACCTGTATGACTTTCTGCCTTCTATGGAACACAAAAGTAACAATATGTCAAAATCTTCTCACATCTATTCACTGTATAATAAATGTGCTTTCATTTATTTTATTTTTTCAATAATTACAATTTTATTTGATGTATATATTTGTTTTTGCTTGTTTATACCTGTATACATTTTTATTTTATTTTACACTTCCTATTTATTTTGTCTTTTTATGGATTGTCTGCATTCGGTCTGCATAGGCTCTGGCAGGGTAATGCAGTGTTATTTGTCATGCCAAAAAGCCATGTGAACCCGATGAGAGAGAGACAGAGAGGGTGAGAGAAAGACAGAAAATGCACTGGTGCTGGATGACAGACAGTTGGGAAGATAGGGTTGTTAGTTTATGTAGGCAGCAGGCTGAGTCGACTGGAAAATTTTGATCACTTTAATTTAGTAAATCCTGCGTGGGCTCTCTCCCTGTCCAACGCTTTTATCAAGGCCTCTGCACCCGTATTGATTTTTTATTTTCTATTCAGGATAGAAGACAGAGACCCCATGAATGAGGAACCTTCCTCAGATTGCTGCTATTCTCCACTTTATTGCATCCTGTCATGTGTAGTTTCGGCTGATGTCCAGTATAGTAGAGCAGCTCTGACCAATAAAACAGCAGGCTAACAATAGAAGAGAGAGAGAGAGAGAGAGAGAGAGAGAGAGAGAGAGAGAGAGAGAGAGATGCAATAGACCTGTTTCACACAGGCTTGTCCATATGTCCTGTTAAGTGTTTCTTGAGCACAGTTACTTCCTTTTTATATTTTATCAATTGCAACGAACACAGGACAGAATTATGGTTGATTTACAGAAATGCTTCATTTGAACTACCCTAACTTACATTCCAATGATTTCCCAGAGATGATGAAACATAGAAAATGGGTCTAAATGGTTTGTCTGGATGAAAGCATTATGGTTTCAAAGGGCAGAGTACAAGCAGCAGTTCACAGAGTCTGACTAGTTATTTATAAACAAAAGAAAAGTAATTAAAGTATTAAATCCTAAGCACTCACACGAGACGATTAGGGTTATATAGGGTCATATCAGTAACCTTATAACAGCTGTTTTATTGTACGTTAAGAGGGTCCCCTCATGGATCACACAACCAGCAAATACTACTCACTTAATCTCAGTAGCTGCCCTGTTACTGGACACTTTCAGTCATGTATTAAATTAATCATGGCTGATTGTGTTAAGTGAGACCCCGTTTCCATCTAGTATTAAGATGCGGTTTGGGTGATCCTAATGCAGTTGCAAATTGCATATTACCATTTGCATTTTAATTTACACAAACATACAAAGTCTGCCAAATTTCAATTGGAAAAGCAAAGTCCATTTGCAATTGCATGTCTTACAATGTCTTACAAGTTATGATACTGTCATATTGAAAAAGCTATATTAATTACTCTGTTTGCTTTGCACTTGCATTTCTGATGCCTTACAGAGACACCTGTCAATCAGTTTTGGGGGAGGGATGTATACTGTATCACAGCTGCTAATTGTTCAGGGCAAGTCAGAACCATAATGGGGAAAGAGGGCAATCCTGTCGGGTGCCTCTATCCAGAGTAAATAATCTGAATTTAATCAATTTGTTTGTTCCGTGTCTATACAGTAACTTAATCCATCCAATAAAAGTATTCCCGAACTCATTTATTTCCAAAATCTTAAAAAGATAATCCCATTCTACCATATCAAACACCATTTCAGCATCAAGTGAGATGGCAGTGACCTGAGTCTGATCATTCACCACTGACAACATGATATTGATGAAATCATCCAGAATTACACCACCTAATCTGTATGATAAGAGATGTCATAACTTTACTTAATCGGTTAGCCAAAACTTTTGAAAATATTGTAATGTCTAGCTGGATCAGGAAAATGGGACAGTAACTAAAAAAGTAACTGATAAAAGTATCAGTCTGATCCGGGCTTGTGTCATGGTTGGCGGAAGCTTTCCATTCTTTAATGTTTCCGTATAAACTTCTAACAAAAGTGGAATCTGTTCTGTAGCATGAGATCTAAAAAATTCTGCGGCAATGCCATCTGGCCCCAGAGCCTTGCCTTTAGGTAAAGCCTTAAATACCTCGTCAAGCTCCTCCAAGTTTATCTCAGAATCAAGATAATTTTTTTGCTCAGTTGTCAGTTTACGGAGTTCTAATGGTTCTAAAGTCTAAAGTTTCTAATATCTTAATCAGTAGACAAAGATGTAGAACTAAAGAGATCATAAAATTCCTTAAAAGCATTATTAATATCAATGGCTGAGGTAAAAAGACTCTCTCTGCTTTATATATCTAGCCAAATCCTAATGAGGTTTTGGAATGCAAGAAAAAAGTCAATGGTAAAATGGTCTTAAATTAATAAATGATAAGTAAATAATTAAATAATAATTGTATTTATTGTCCCAGTGAGCATGCTGAAGGCGACTGTGGCAAGGAACACAAAACTCCATAAGATGTTGATTAATGGAGAAAAATAACCTTGCGAGAAACCAGACTCACTGTGGGGGCCAGTTCCCCTCTGAATAACATCATGAATATAATGACAATATTAAGTCAAGTCAAGTCAAGTCAATTTTATTTGTATAGCGCCTTTCACAACACACATCGTTTCAAAGCAGCTTTAAAGAGGATCAGGCATTAACAGACGATAAAACTAATGTCTATAATGTCGATGAATCATCATTGTGTAATTAGATAAAATATGATTGTTTATCGTGTTTAAAAATAAGTAATTCAATAATAATTGTATTAATAACCCCAGTGAGCAAGCTGAAAGTGACTGTGGCAAGGAACACAAAACTCCATAAGATGTTGATTAATGGAGGAAAAATAACCTTGGGAGAAACCAGACTCACTGTGGGGGCCAGTTTCCCTCTGACTAACCTCATGAATATAATGTACATTTGACTTATGTATAGTGCAAGTCATGGTTTAAAATTATTAAACTAAGTAAGTGTTAAGGGTCAGTGTTTAAACATCTATTTTGTTTGAACTTTAAGATTAATGACCAATGTTTTGAAGTCCATCCTGGATTAACTGCAGAAGTTCACATTGGGGCAATTGTCCTTGTTAATTGGCTGATGAAGGCTTTTGTTGGCAATTGTTAGTCTATGCATTCTATTTCAAGATTGTAGTCCATCAATAGACCATGGTCATGCAGGCAGATATCAGGGATGTGAAACGCAGTTCAACCTGGCCGGTAATTTCTGTGAGGTTCGGTGTAATCCATCCTAAATACACGGTTCAGAAAATGGCATATGAAGTATCCCAAGTCTTATGGTTAGAGTTGGCATCAGTTAAGTCCATCATAATAGACTGAAGTGATGTTTGGCTGGCACCGGCTACATTTAGTCATCATCATTCAGCAACACGTAGCAGTGGAGTCCAACATGAAGCATGAATGGTGCTGGATCCAGCCGGTTCTGGTGACCTCAGGATAGGAGTCCCGAGGTTGAGACAGGGAAACAAATTAAATGATATAAGCATAGATGCCACTCAATTTATGGCAGAGATATAAATCATGATCAATGTTTCTGGTTTCTGGTTCTGGCAGACTAAACTAAAGCAGCCTAATTGTGGGTTGGAGGATAAATTAGGTGTATGCCTGGCTAAATAGAGGAGTCTTTAGTCTAGACTTAAACTGAGTGAGTGTGTCTGAGTCCCGAACAGTTTTAAGGAGACTATTCCATAGTTTAGGAGCCAAATATGAAAAGGATCTTCCTCCTTTTGTGGATTTTGATATTCTAGGAACTATTAACAGGCCAGAATTTTGTTATCATAATGAACGTGATGGAATATAGCGTGGTAGAAGGTCACTGAAGTTCTCCGTAGCTAGAACATTAAAAGCTTTGTATGTAGTTAACAGAAATTTAAAATGAATATGGAATTTAACAGGTAGCCAATTTAACGATGATAAAATGGGGCTAATATGATCATATTTCTTGGTTCTCGTTAGCACTCTGGCTGCTGCATTTTGAAGCAATTGAAGTTTATTTATTGATTTTGCTGGACATCCTCCCAGTAATGCATTACAATAATTTAGTCTTGAGGTCATGAACGCATGAATTAGTTTTTCGGCATCAGCAACAGAGAGCATGTGCCGTAGTTTAGCAATATTTCTTAGGTGGAAGAATGCTGTTCCACAAACATTGGTAATTTGATTTTCAAAGGACAGATTGGTTTCAAATATAACACCCAAGTTCTTCGCCGTTGAAGATGATGTAACTACAAATTATATTGTAGTGGCTTATTTTTAGAGTTTTTTGGTCCAATAATTAGTACCTCTGTTTTGTCAGAATTGAGTAGAAGGAAATTTCTGACCTCCAATCTTTTATTTCATTGATACATGCATCTCATCAGGTTTTGAAAAAATGTAAAGTTGTGTATCGTCGGCATAGCAGCAGAAACTTATTCCACGATTCCTGATAATGTCTCCCAGGGGAAGCATATACATGGAGAAAATTAGAGGCCCTAAAACTGATCCCTGTGGCACTCCATATTTTACTTTTTTTTGGTTTGACAATTCATCATTTACATATAATATAAATGATGGCTAAATATAACCTAAACCATTATAATGCAACTCCACAAATGCCAACATAATTCTCTAGCCTATTCAAGAGAATGTCGTGATCTATCGTGTTGAATGCAGCACTAAGATCTAAAAGCACTAGAAGTTAAATATAGCCGCGATCAGTTGATAAGAGCAAGTCATTTGTAACTCTGAAAAGTGCAGTCTCTGTACTGTAATGAGGCCTAAATCCTGACTGAAATTCTTTGTATATACTATTGCTCTGTAGAAATGAACATATTTGGGAGGATACTGCTTTTTCTAGTATTTTTGACATAAACGGGAGATTTGAAATCAGTCTGTAATTAGCCAATTCTCCAGGATCAAGTTGTGGCTTCTTAATAAGTGGTTTGATAATTGCCATTTTAAAGTTTCTATGGACGTGTCCTAAGCATAGCGAGGAGTTAATAATATTAAGAAGAGGTTCTGAGATTACAGGGGATACCTCTTTTAAGAGCTTAGTTGGTATAGGATCTAACATACATGTTGTGGCTTTTGACATTTCGATACATTTTGTTAGCTCTTCATGACCTATGACAAAGAAGGATTGAAGTTGCACGTAAGGAAAATTATTAGACATTGTTTTCTGAGGTGCTATGACAGATGATTGCATAATTCCATTTCTGATTATTTCAATTTTATCTGTAAAGAAATTCATGAAGTCATTACTCTTGTGCAGCGACGGAATATCTGGTTCTGTTGAGGCTTTATTCCTAACCAATTTAGCCACAGTACTGAATAAACATCTAGGATTGTTGTGGTTATTTTCTATGAGTTTACTGAAATATGCTGACCTGGCAGCATTTAGTGCCTGTCTGTATCCACAGACACTTTCCTTCCATGCACCACGAAATACTTCTAATTTTGTATTTTTCCACATGCGCTCCATTTTCCGAACTGCTCTCTTGAGAGCATGAGTGTGATCATTGTACCATGGTGCAGGGTTTATTTATTTAATTTTCTTTAATCTAAGTGGGGCGATAATATCAATAGTGCTAGAGAAGACTGCATTTATATTTTTTGTTATTTCATCAAGTTCTTCTGAGCTTTGGGGTTTATTGAGTGTATGAGATAGATCTGGAAGATTATTAGTGAAGCAATCTTTAGTGGTCGAAAGAATAGTTCTACCTGAACAATAGCGTGGTGTAGATTGAGTAACATTAGCTGATTGCAGCATACAAGAGACGAGGTAATGATCCAAGATGTCATCGCTCTGCTGCAGAATATCTATATTATCAACATCATCTCCATATGACAGAATTAAATCTAGCGTATGATTATTGCGATGAGTTGGTCCTGTTACATTTTGTCTGACTCCAAGAGAGTTGAGAATATCGATAAATGCTAATCCCAATGTATCATTTTCATTATCTATGTGAATGTTGAAGTCACCAAAAATTAAAGACGACAGAGATTTTTTATTTATATTTGACGGTGTCACATTAAGCATTATTAGTTCAAAAGACTTACATTTATATCCTGTCCTCTCAGTAACACCAAAAACGTAACTGTAAATTGTAGCAACACCATTCTGAACTTATTAGGACATATTTCAAATGTCAATACTCTGAATCCTGGCTGGCAAGTCTGGAAACAGTCCCACTAGTAAAATATTTACATGTTTATATAAAATAGCATGTCAACTAATGAAAACTAAATGACTTACTAGTCCGAAATTGTATCCTCGGCTGGATCAAGTCTCTCTTCAAAATACAAATGTTCATCGGAGTCCCGCTCTTCTCCTGAGGAAAATGTTAACTCTTCCTCACTATCCAGGAGTTTCCTTGCATGTGTATCATTACAAATGCACTGTAAAGTTAATTAATTGTTTACATCAAACCTCTGATCATTTCCCTTGATCGTCTCAGCACATTACCGTATGAATGGCGCGCTCTGCTGGTGGGTGTGATCACATTATCTATAATTAGATGAACCGGTAAAAAATGTACATCGCTTTGTTTCATACAGTGGAGTGGTGGTGGCGTAGGTGGAGTGGTGGTGGCATAGTGGCTAAAGCACAGGGCTGTAGCACAGGGCTGGTAATCAGAAGGTTGCTGGTTCGAACCCCACAGCCAGCACCATTGTGTCCTTGAGCAAGGCACTTAACTCCAGGTTGTTCCGGGGGGATTGTCCCTGTAATAACTGCACTGTAAGTCGCTTTGGATAAAAGCGTCTGCCAAATGCATAAATGTAAATGTAAATACAAATTACATTACAGGAGAATATATGTTTTAAATTTGATTTGTTTTATTTAAAAGTAGGGTTAGGGTTAGGGTTAGGGAGTTTCAGTTCATTTTTGTGACGTGTTTCTGAAATATGCTCGTGAACACAGAGACTGCTGAAAGCTCACCCTTTTTATGATCTTTATTTTACAAAAGAACAAGGTTTTGTTGTTATTGTGAGTGTACACCTATAAAAGTAGACCCTTTATAGTCTCTAGCGATGTCTTACACTTATCTGTATGCCCCAAAATGACAGAGTATTTTAAGTTGTTTCTGCTTTAATGACGAAAATATCCAGCAGGACGCGCCGGCGCATCCGTCAACCCCAGAGGGTTAAGTGAACTTCATTTTCGCACATACAACAAATTAAAATAGCGGGCATATGTTTGCAGTATTCACTCTCAATGAGGACTAACACATTCTCCACTGATGTGGTTTATCTATAGGGAACTAACAAGAAAGTTCACATCCCACAAAAAAGTTAGTCACTTTGGAAGAACATACAATGTGTACATTTTCAGCACTTACACAAATATTTAAGAAACCGATTTACAGTTGCACTTGAGTATTGAATGTTGTATATAAAGTTTTATAGTTATTTTTATTATTATTCCACCAAAATTGGGTTCAATTCAGTGGAGCACAGAGCATAAACTCATTTCCTTTTCTAGTGAAGGTGGAGACTGCTGACGGCCAACACCCTAGATAAAAAAAATATATACATGCATTCCGGAACCCTTCAAAATCTCCTCTGAAGGAGGATGCAGTAACAGAGCAACAGTGTGATAATAAGCAGTTTTGATTGGCTGTCATGCACCACTTACTCCGTCAAACAGAATAAACAATGAGAAGATATTTGAGATAGACTACAGTTATTTTATGTTGTTTTTAAAGTTGTATATTATTGTATTTTAATGGATTTATTTATTAAATGCAAACAAAAAATGTATAAATTGGGGAAAGAATGTTTCATAATTTAAATACATTTCTCTATTAATGTGACCCCTTCTCTGAAGGCTTTGAAGGGGCTGACTGCACACCACTGGATATATCCAAGTATTTGAAAAGGAAAGTGTATGATAATAGTGCAGAGGAGGAGAGGAGAGGTTATCGTCAGTTTGATAAAAGATGTCTCCAAAACACTAATTAAAATTGACTACCCTCACAAACGCAGCACAACATGTTATCTGCGGCTAATTCATTTAGAGCCACTGTCTCAGTTTGAGCTTTTACCTTTAATCGCCATAGCTTTAGTACTTAAATATTCTCTCTGCTTTTATTTCATTTTCCCTCTCGTTGTATTTTAGGGACTTGAAAGCGATGATTCTTTTTTCTTCACTCCATCACTTCAAAAGTGGATGCTAATCGAATAGAATCAGCTACTGTTTTGGTTCCTGAAGCTTTCCCCATGCCACATCTATAAGATGTTTAAAAAATGCACTGTTTCTCATATTAAGGCAACCATTCTAATCATTAGCACGAAACACAAAGCAGTGTCTCCCACAGAGCAATTTGAGCAAAGCTTCACACGGCTGAATTGAACCCCAAACACAAAAAACAAAGAGGAAAAGCAGCTGATATTTTGTGATTTTCATTGTCAAACATGAGAAGTCCACAACACTTGCATTTACAGGCAAACAGAGAATTATCGCACACACACATAAAATGAAACATCAAATGGAAACTCATTTTTAAAATGACAACACTAGGGATGCACTGATATGGAATTTCTGGGCTGACATTGATAATTCACAGCTCATTGTGCCATAAACCAATAATTTACTATTGTCATCTTTTTTAACATCATACATCCTTCAAAATATCTTTGTTTTGTTCCCCACAAGAAAGTAATAAGAATTTGAGATTGCATGAGGGTAAGTAAATGTTAAGGGACTTATCATTTTTAAGTAAACAATTATTTAAGTAAATGAAGTAAAGCTGGGATACAAGAAAGAATTTTAACATGACAAAATGACAAATCAGTTTTAAGAATTATTACACGATCTAGCTTTTTGGGACGTATTAAGAGTTAGTAGTAGAATAATAATTTTGTCCAGGACCATGCTAAACATACGTAGTCTGAATATCACTGAACCTGTTTCTGCATTCAGGAAATACTGTTTGAAAGTCAAAGTAGGTTTATTGTCAATTCTTGGTGGTAGGAAAGGAAGTGAAATACAGTGAAACCTTGAGCCACCCTGAACAACATGTAACAGAACATCAGACATACAAATGCAGATATTTTGGTATGTAGCAATAAATACAAACATATTTGTAATGATGTCGCTGGCACTGATGAAGATGATGACGATGGAGTGAAGAACCCAAGAGCAATTTATTTACAAAGTGAGATCCAAAACCCTAACTATAAATGTAAACTAAACTAAACTAAACATAAACATGAACTTGAACACTCTGTAAAGGTGATATATTTTTACTAAGGGACTTTTACTTTGGTGGATGGCGCTGTCTATTTTGTGTGCGAAAGAGAAGAGGAAGAAGACAGTCGCACCTTAGGCTTTAAAGAAGACAGTCGATCTGTGCTCGTGAAGAGATTAACGCTGTACTAGCTGTGCGAGAGGTCGACATTTTCTCAGCTGAAGATGTAAAGGACGACGGAGGCATACAGTCAGTTTAAGTTACGTGAATTTAGTGTTTTCAGTATTAATTCAAACAGTCGCTTGAGCACCTGCCTGACATGCTGCACATGGTCCTGGACATTAATAGAGAAGATCAGAATATTGTCTAGGTAAACGAACACGAGTTTACATCGACTATTTCTCAAAATACATAATTCACGAGCCTCTAGAAGACGGCGAGGTGTTGACCAATCCAAAAGGCATACACAAATATTTTAAGTGCCCCCATGGGTGTTAAATGCCATCTTCCACTCATCCCCCTCCTTGATTCGGATAAGGTAATAAACATGCGTAGGTCCACTTCGTAAAGAAGTGGACCTAAGTCCACTTGACTGCATGCGAAACTCAGTTGATTTCCTTGGGAGAGTCCAGACAAAATCCTTGCCACCTCCTGACCTTGAGCCACGCGATCAAACAATCTGTGGAACTCCGAAATAAATGTCAGATAAGAAGCGTAGCATGGATGTTGATTTTCCCACATAGTAGTGCCCCATTCACCAGCCTTACCAGTGAGGTGTGTACTGACACAAGCCACCTTCATGGTGTCCGAGGGGAACGTGGAGGGCTGCAACGTAAATAACATAGAAAACTGTGAGATTAATGCGCTTCAAAACCAGAATACACAGGCATTGCGGTGGCTGGTGATGAAACCTCCCATGGAGATTAAGGAGTCAGAGATGGGCAGAGCTGTTGCACATAGGAGGTGAAATCAGTGAAACATGAGGCAATCTCCTCCAAAGCCTGGTTTGCGGCAGTGATCTGGTCTTGCTGACATCCCAGCAGAACTCCCTGCTGAGAAAGGGTGGAACAAAGAGTGGAATCATCCGCTGGGTCCGTGCTGTTGGCTGGATTATTCTGTAATGTTCTGGTGCTAGACAAACGGACCCAAGAGCAGAGGTCACAGTTCCAAAATATTTATTAAAAAAGTCAATGATACGCCACTGTGCAGAGAGTAGTGTGTTCGTCATTGTGGAAGTTAGGAGGAGCTTGGCAGAATCCTCTGTTGAAGCTTGGCGAGGAGTAGGGTGTCCAGTGGACAATGCGAGCAATAGCTGATCTGTAGATCAAGTGGGAATAGATCTTAATTCCTTTATGGATTTCCAGGCTGAACTCAGAGAACACTGGAATGCAAACCACAACCCGAACAATGCGGGTAAACCAACAGAGTGATGAGACAGGACCAACTAAACAAGTAGAGTGAGGTTAGTACTCATCATACAATAATAATCTGGCAAAGAAACAGAAAGACATGAGGGCTTTATGTAGGGAGTGCAATCAGGCTGGAACAGGTGTAGCTCGACAAGCAATCAGTGGCATGATCGGCGCCACCCTGAGAACAGTGAACGTTCCCATTGAAACGTTGATCATGCCAGTTGAGCGTGCCTGTGAAACACAAGGGATAGAAAATAACAAAACAAACCTGCAGGCTTACCAGAACTATGACAGGTTTATAACTAAGAAGTACATATAACTGGCCATGTAAAACATTGCGCCAAGCCTTTTTTCCATCAATTGGAAAAAGCCAACCAAATCTGCCAAGTGTTCTGTAGCGCATAAAAGTGAATGAAGTCACGTGACTAGTCATTGGGCAGCCTCCATGGTGTGCTGGCCCATAGGCCTCTCAGTACTAGGGTTGTGCCGATGGACGATATCATCGTCCATCGTGATGGCTGACCAACATCACGATGTAGAGCCACCATCGTGATGCCACGCCCCCTTTTGCGAGTCTTGCTAGTGTGACTCACTAATCCTAGTCTCTACTATAGTTAACCTAAAAACTTTGCAGGGATTGCTCTGTAAATTAAATTGAGAATATAACTAATGCATATATGCTATTTTAAATACTGTAGTATATGCCAGAGATGTGACGTGTTAGTCTGTGAAAATACCGTGTCAGGCAGGCTACACAAATATTGATCTTGACATTGTTAGCTTCTTGTCTTTTTTACATGTCTTACACTGTACATTTAGATTAAAATATTTTATGTTGTAGGCTACAAGAAAATAGCCTTTATTAATTCATTATTAGTAGTTGTAGTGTCTCAGAAAATCTTGCTCATTGTCACATAGCTCTTGTATACACTGAAGCGGCAGTTTAAGATAAACCCAGACCAGCGAACGTCAAATAACTTTTGTCTGGTTAATACTTTTAAAGAAAAATTTCCTTGGCCATAAATCCACAATGTCAAATCAAATGAAAGAAAGGTGAATATGAATAACACACATTTATTAAAACATAGAAGAACAACAAATAAAGAACAAGAAAACGGAACAACACTCAGACCGAAACTCGGCATTAACATTTCACTTATAATTAGCAGCACAATTAACTTCAGCACAGGCTACAAAATAAATTATGTTATTGAAATATTGTAAAGTGGTCATATCACAAATGAACGTTTAAAAAATAATATGCAAAATCGAATAGCTCCGCAACGGATGGCGAAAAATGCATAAATAAGTCTAATATCTTTTACCATAGACCATGTTTAAATTTCGATGTTTCTGGCCAGAAATACCAACATATTCACTTTATCTGGTTTTAATAAGCTGCGGATTGGAGTAACTACACTACCCGCTGTGCTGAAGACCCGCTCTGATGGAGTACTGGTAGCACATATGCACAGATATTTCCGTGCTAATCTTGCCATGAACGGAAACCTTTTGTCGTTCGTTTTCCACCAAGTCAGCGGGTCCTCTTCCCCATCAATGGTCATT
The DNA here is from genome assembly GCF_025860055.1 of Xyrauchen texanus. Lineage (NCBI taxonomy): Eukaryota > Metazoa > Chordata > Actinopteri > Cypriniformes > Catostomidae > Xyrauchen > Xyrauchen texanus. The sequence continues at coordinate 45,529,726 of NC_068290.1, read as the reverse complement.
TCTGCCTCGACCTTTTGCTCATCAGTGAGTAAAATAACGAAATTATAGTTTTTAAGTGGAAAATAGTATTTATGTAAAGAGATATATTAAAATAAAAAGTGCACAACTCTTCTTAAGTGAAAGCTAAAAAAAAAAATGCTTCACGTGTCGTGCAACCTACTGATAAAGCACCGACGAGTCATTAGTTGGGTTAGTTAAATAACGAAATTATAATTTTTCATATCATTTTTGAAAATATAATCCCACCCCGCCACACCCCACCGACGATATCATCGTCCATCGCGATGTTTTACTGTCAACATCGTCAACTGCCAATTTAGGGGACATCGCCCAACCCTACTCAGTACTTAATCTGTCCTTGGGGATGGGGTAAAAATGATTGTGCAAATAATGTTAAGAATTCACAACTCTAACAGTGCTGGATATAATTTAGTTAAGTGCCGGAGAGTTTTAGTGTTTCATTGCTTTCTGTTCTATACTAACACAAGATATGAGAAAATGTGGGGTTTGTTTAGGTCAGCATCTCATTGGCTGCTGTGTTTGTGAATCTATAATGTGATGTGATGTATAATGGTTCTTTTACAGTTTAAAATGGCCCAAATAGTTGTAGAAATTTCTAGATAACTCCCCTGCCATAACTGATCTAAGAAAGGCTTGCAGAAAATATCAAAAATTATTAGTAGCAGTGAAAGTAAATTAATTATTTTAAAGGGTTTTGTTTAGGCTATGAATGTACTCCTGTGAGCTCTCACAGATGAAGATGTGTCAATACTGTCTGTATTCAAGTGCTGCTTGGGTTGATGCATATGAGACCGCTTCAGCCTTGAGTCCCTAGATGGGCATGGCGCCACAGCACATACCGTGTGATAATCACCCCTTCCTGCCGTCAGACTTTCAACCCTTGGACAGACCTCTGTTTTCTGCAGACCGGAATCCCCCTACAGCAGGTATCCAGACATATCGTTGTCATCACAGACGCCTCTCAACCGGGCATGCTGCCGCTGGCTCCTGATTCCTTGCTCTGCGGAGGTATCTCCCGCTGATTCGGGGCAAGCACGTCTTGATCTGTTCAGAGAGCACTGCGACGGTAGCATTCATAAATCGCCAAGGCTGCGAGCGCTCTCTTCATATGTCACAACTCGCCCGCCATCTCCTCCTTTGGAGTCAGCAGCGACTCACGTTGCTGCACGCCACTCATATCCCTGGCAACCGCAACACAACGGCGAATGCACTGTCGCAACAGGTTTTGCCAAGCGGAGAGTGGAGGATCCACCCCCAGGTGGTTCAGCTGATTTGGGGCCGATTTGGCATGGGACAGGTACCAGGACAACACTCATTGCCCACTCTGGTACTCCCTGACACAAGCCCCTCTCAGGACAGATGCGTTGACAGATGAGTCACCTTGGTGGCTCCTTATTGGCCCACCTGGACTTGGTTCTCAGATCTCACGTTCCTTGCGACAGCACCTCCCAGGAAATTCCTCCTGAGGATGGACCTTCTTTCTCAGCAACGGGGCACCCTCTGGCACCCACGCCCAGACCTCTGGAACCTCCATGTCTCACCCCTGGACAGGACGCAGAAGATCTGAGTGATCTACCACCTGCATTCGTAGACATGATCAACCAAGCCAGGGCTCCTTCCACCAGGCAACTTTATGCCCTGACGTGGCGCTTGTTCATGAATTGGTGTTCTTCCCGAGCCGAAGATCCGCAGAGATGCACAGTTCGGCCAGTGCTTTCATTCCTGCAAAAGAGGCTGGAGGGGAGGCTGTCCCCTCCACCTTGAAGATGTATGTAGCCGCTATCGCGGCCCACCACGACGCAGTGGATGGCAAGTCCTTGGGTAAGCACGACTTGATTATCAGGTTCCTTAGAGGTGTCCGGAGACTGAACCCTCCTGGGATCTTTCAGTGGTCCTCTCGGGCCTTCAGAGATCCCACTTCGAGCCGCTTGACTCATTTAAGCTCAAGGGGCTCTCCCTGAAGACGGCCCTCCTGATAGCGCTAGCTTCCATTAAGAGGGTTGGGGATCTGCAAGCATTCTCTGTCAGTGACACTTGCCTGGAGTTCGGTCCAGCACATACTCACGTTATCCTGAGGCCACGACTGGGCTACGTGCCCAAGGTTCCTACGACCCCTTTCAGGGATCAGGTTGTGAACCTGCAAGCACTGCCCCGGGAGGAGGCAGACCCAGCCCTATTGTTGCTGTGCTATTTGGACCGCACGCAGAGCTTTAGATGTTCTGAGCAGCTCTTTATCTGCTTTGGTGGATGGCGGAAAGGGAACGCTGTCTCCAAACAGAAGTTAGCTCACTGGGTCATTGACACCATCTCTCTAGCTTACCCAGTACAGAACATTTGTGGCTTGTAGTGGGTCTGATCGCAAATTGCTCTGCTGAATTGGCAGGCCAGAAGGCTAGAGAGAAAGAACATCCAGAAAGCGACACTTAGTGGCTAACCAGGGAGAGAAAGCACACTGGATCAACTTGGTGAATCCACGTGGTGTATTTGCAACATGTCACCTCCCCCTAGTCTGGGCAGGATGTGGCTTCTGTAGGGTCTTTTCCCACTGAAAGAATAGGATTGAGAAAGACCGCCTTCCCCGATGCATTTCATAGCGTTAAGATGCGATAGACATAGAGAGAGAAAAGGCTGTGGCTGCCGGGCTTGCTCCCATGCTAGTCATGTAGCACCTGTTCCCCACTCAGGGATGCTGGGAACCTAAGGTCTGCATATTTCTGGGGGTGTTGGAGAGGGTTACGTGCAGCCGATACAGTGGCTTCTAGCATGCAGCAGCCTGCTTGCACCTGTGTCAGCAGTTCACATAACACGGTCTAGTGCATGGCGCTTTTGAATGGGACCCCTTGTTTCACTTCATTCGACACAACGTCGAGTGAGTGACAGAAGGGGAACTTCACGGTTACTGTTGTAACCTCCATTCCCTGAGGGAGGGAACGAGACGTTGTATACCTTCTGCCATGACAGTAGACCTACCACTGTAAACGGTTGTACCTTATTCTCAGCTCCATACAAAAACCTGACTGATAGACGCACGCTGCTTCCCTTTATACCCGTATGTTTGGGGGCGGGACATGCAAATTTTGTCTGCCAATTTCTCATTGGCCTTTTTTAAAGTTCAGAGGTATGCTAGGCTCCCAAGGAAGACCCCTTGTGTCACTTCATTCGACACAATGTCTTGTTCCATCATTCAGGGAACAGAGGTAACAACAGTAACCATGACGTTTTGTGTTGTAGCTACGGTGTACACCCAGTGCACATCTGTAGGCCTCTGTTAACCTGCTAGCTAATTTGACAGTATTGAAATAGTTAATCAGCTGCGGGCCCACTTTTACCTACAATTGTTTAGAATTATGCAAATTGTTTGTCGTTCTTACTATCATGAATAGTGATCAAGTGTGGAGATGGATTTATTTTTAAAAACTGTAATTTATAGTCTCCAATCCACTGTAGTGCTTGGCTAATGCTATGTAATGTTATTGTTTTGGTAAGGGTTTACAATTCAGCTGTGGGCCGCTTTTACCTAAAACTGAGTAACAAAATGGTCAATCACAAGAGTCTTATATAATTATATAATTACAAGCTCAAAATCGATGTTTAAACACTGACCCTCAACACTTAGTTTAATAATTTTAAACCATGACTTTAACTATACTATTCTTTCGACCACTAAAGATAGCTTCACTAATACTCTTCCAGATCTATCTCATATACTCAATAAACCCCAAAGCCCAGAAGAACTTGATGAAATAACAAAAAATTTAAATGCAGTCTTCCCTAGCACCCTTGATGTTGTCGCCCCACTTCGATTAAAGAAAAATTAAAGAAATAAGCCCTGCACCATGGTACAATGATCACACTCATGCTCTCAAGAGAGCAGCTCGGAAAATGGAGCGCATGTGGAAAAATACAAAATTAGAAGTATTTCATGGTGCATGGAAGGGTAGTGTCTGTATTTACAAACACGCACTCAAAGCTGCCAGGTCAGCATATTTTAGTAAACTCATAGAAAATAACCACAACAATCCTAGATGTTTATTCAGTACTGTGGCTAAATTAGTTAGGAATAAAGCCTCAACCGAACCAGATATTATGTCACAGCTCAAGAGTAATGACTTCATGAATTTCTTCACAGATAAAATTGAAATAATCAGAAATAAAATTGGAATTATGCAATCATCTGTCATAGCACCTCAGAAAAACAGTGTCGAATAATTTCCCTCATGTGCAACTTCAATCCTTCGCTATCATAGGTCATGAAGAGCTAACAGAACTTATCGAAACATCAAAAGCCACAACTTGTTTGTTAGATCCTATACCAACTAAGCTCTTAAAAGAGGTATCTCCTGTAATATCAGAACCTCTTCTTAATATCATTAACTCCTCGCTATGCTTAGGACATGTCCCAAGAAACTTTAAAATGGCAATTATCAAACCGCTAATTAAGAAGCCACAACTTAATCTTGGAGAACTTGCTAATTATAGACCGATTTCAAATCTCCCGTTTATGTCAAAAATACTAGAAAAGGTAGTATCCTCCCAAATATGTTCATTTCTACAGAGAAATAGTATATATGAAGAATTTCAATCAGGATTTAGGCCTCATCACAGTACAGAGACTGCACTTATCAGAGTTACAAATGACTTGCTCTTATCATCTGATCGCGGCTGCATTTCTCTTCTAGTGCTTTTAGATCTTAGTGCTGCATTCAACACGATAGATCACAACATTCTCTTGAATAGGCTAGAGAATTATGTTGGAATTTGTGGAGTGGCATTAGCATGGTTTAGGTCATATTTAGCAGACCGCTACCACTTTGTCTATGTAAATGAGGAATTGTCAAACCAAACAAAAGTAAAATATGGAGTGCCACAGGGATCAGTTTTAGGGCCTCTGCTTTTCTCCATGGATATGCTTCCCCAGGGAGATATTATCAGGAATCGTGGAATAAGTTTCCACTGCTATGCTGATGATACACAACTTTATATTTCTTCAAAACCTGATGAGATTTCACAATTCTCAAAATTAGCAGAGTGTATTAATGAAATAAAAGATTGGATGGCCAGAAATTTCCTTCTACTCAATTCTGACAAAACAGAGGTTCTAATTATTGGACCAAAAAACTCTAAAAATAAGCCACTAAAATATAATTTGACTCTAGATGGATGTACTGTTACATCATCTTCAACAGCGAAGAACTTAGGTGTTATATTTGATACCAATCTGTCCTTTGAAAATCAAATTACAAATGTTTGTAGAACAACATTCTTCCACCTAAGAAATATTGCTAAATTAAGGCATATGCTCTCGGTTGCTGATGCCGAAAAACTAATTCATGCGTTCATGACCTCAAGACTAGATTATTGTAATGCATTACTGGGAGGATGTCCAGCAAGATCAATAAATAAACTTCAACTGGTTCAAAATGCAGCAGCCAGAGTGCTGACGAGAACCAAGAAATATGATCATATTAGCCCCATTTTATCATCGTTACATTGGCTACCTGTTAAATTCCGTATTGATTTTAAAATTCTGTTAACTACGTACAAAGCTTTGAATGGTCTAGCTCCGCAGTACTTAAGTGATCTTCTACAACGCTATATTCCAACACGTTCATTAAGATCGCAAAATTCTGGCCTATTAATAGTTCCTAGAATATCAAAATCCACTAGAGGAAGATCCTTTTCATATTTGGCTCCTAAACTATAGAATAGTCTCCCAAACACTGTTCGAGATGCAGACACACTCTCTCAGTTTAAGTCTAGACTAAAGACTCATCTATTTAGCCAGGCATACACCTAATTTATCCTCCAACCCACAATTAGGCTGCTTTAGTTGGGTCTGCCAGAACCAGAAACATTGAGCATGATCTCTTACTCTGCAATAAATTAAATGGCATCTACGCTTACATCTTTTTATTTGTTTCCCTGTCTCAACCTCGGGACTCCTATCCTGAGGTCACCAGAACCGGCTGGATCCAGCACCATTCCTGCATCATGTTGGACTCCACTGCTACAAGTCGCAGAATGATGATGACTAAATGCAGCCGGTGCCAGCCAAACATCACTTCAATCTATTATGACGGACTTCAGAGGATGAAATGATGCCAACTCCAACCTGCATCACCTCGGCCTATTTATGGACTACGATCTTGAAATGGAATGCATAGACTAACTATTGCCAACAAAAGCCTTCATCAGCCAATTAACAAGGACAATTGCATCTATGTGAACTTCTGCAATTAATCAAGATGGACTTCAAAGACTTTGGTCATTAATCTTACAGTTCAAACACAATCGATGTTTAATCACTGACCCTTAACACTTAGTTTAATAATTTTAAACCATGATTTTACCTATACATAATTAATATTTACATTACATTCATAATGTTAGCCAGAGGGGAACTGGCCCCCACAGTGAGTCTGGTTTCTCCCAAGGTTATTTTTCTTCATTAATCAACATCTTATGGAGTTTTGTGTTCCTTGCCACAGTCGCCCACAGCTTGCTCACTGGGGTTATTAATACAATTATCATTTAATTATTTTTAAACACTATTAAAAATCGTATTTTATCGAAATTACACAATGATGATTAATCGACTTTATAGACATTACAGTTTTATCGTCTGTTAATGCTTATATTCTGTAAAGCTGCTTTGAAACGATGTGTGTTGTGAAAGGCACTATACAAATAAAATTGAATTGAATTGAATTGAATATACACAAGTAATATTTACATTATATTCATGATGTTAGCCAGAGGGAAACTGGCCCCCACAGTGAGTCTGGTTTCTCCCAAGGTTATTTTCCTTCCATTAATCAACATCTTATGGAGTTTTGTGTTCCTTGCCACAGTCGCCCACAGCTTGCTCACTGGGGTTATTAATACAATTATCATTTAATTATTTTTAAACACTATTAAAAATCGTATTTTATCGAAATTACACAATGATGATTAATCGACTTTATAGACATTACAGTTTTATCGTCTGTTAATGCTTATATTCTGTAAAGCTGCTTTGAAACGATGTGTGTTGTGAAAGGCACTATACAAATAAAATTGAATTGAATTGAATTGAATATACACAAGTAATATTTACATTATATTCATGATGTTAGCCAGAGGGAAACTGGCCCCCACAGTGAGTCTGGTTTCTCCCAAGGTTATTTTCCCTCCATTAATCAACATCTTATGGAGTTTTGTGTTCCTTGCCACAGTCAGCCCACAGCTTGCTCACTGGGGTTATTAATACAATTATCATTTAATTATTTTTAAACACTATTAAAAATCGTATTTTATCGAAATTACACAATGATGATTAATCGACTTTATAGACATTACAGTTTTATCGTCTGTTAATGCTTATATTCTGTAAAGCTGCTTTGAAACGATGTGTGTTGTGAAAGGCACTATACAAATAAAATTGAATTGAATTGAATTGAATATACACAAGTAATATTTACATTATATTCATGATGTTAGCCAGAGGGAAACTGGCCCCCACAGTGAGTCTGGTTTCTCCCAAGGTTATTTTCCCTCCATTAATCAACATCTTATGGAGTTTTGTGTTCCTTGCCACAGTCAGCCCACAGCTTGCTCACTGGGGTTATTAATACAATTATCATTTAATTATTTTTAAACACTATTAAAAATCGTATTTTATCGAAATTACACAATGATGATTAATCGACTTTATAGACATTACAGTTTTATCGTCTGTTAATGCTTATATTCTGTAAAGCTGCTTTGAAACGATGTGTGTTGTGAAAGGCACTATACAAATAAAATTGAATTGAATTGAATTGAATATACACAAGTAATATTTACATTATATTCATGATGTTAGCCAGAGGGAAACTGGCCCCCACAGTGAGTCTGGTTTCTCCCAAGGTTATTTTCCCTCCATTAATCAACATCTTATGGAGTTTTGTGTTCCTTGCCACAGTCACTTTCAGCTTGCTCACTGGGGTTATTAATACAATTATTATTTAATTACTTGTTTTTACATTGATCTTCTGTAAAGCTGCTTTGAAATGATGTGTGTTGTGAAAGGCGCTATACAAATAAAATTGACTTGACTAGACAAGCTGTAATGTTATGGCCGCTATCCACTGTAGTCCACTGCTAACTTGCTCACTAACTCTCTAATACACCCGGTAATGTAAGCCTCTGTTCTCCGTTCATATCTCGGGCAAAAAAAAGTTTGGTAACACCCATTCCAGCAAAAGATGATGAACATAGATTCACTACATGTCTTTTACTTGAAGCTTGAAACAGAATATGAGAAACTGTTACACACCATTACTTAAGCAAATTCTCCCATTTAAAACAAGCCTAAAAACACTGTGATACTATGTGTAGATTCTGAGGTACTGTAATCTTCAAGGAGTGCATTTGACATCTGTAGGATATTTGGTACTGATGAATTTAGAAGGGAACCGTTAAAGTGCCCTCATTCTAAGGGAATTGTTATGGAATTTAGGATCTTGAAATTTGAGCTATGAACTAAATTAAGTTAATTGAATGATGTCACTAGTAAAACGTAGTAGGATGTAGTATGACCCGGGAGCAGCCTCCTGACTTCACTTCAGATGCTCAGATGTGTAGCATCTGGACATATCAGACACAAATTATTCATTATTTAATGAATAAGCCAAACAGATGTCTCAATACTGTAACAAGCAAAGGTCCAAGTAGGCCCCAGCCGACTCTGTTATGTCTGCTTCCCCACTGTCATTAATAACTGTCCTTATTGTACATTATTAGGTAAAGAAAAATATAATGGAATTAGCCAGGGGAAAATAGTGAGGCAGGACGTGTCTTTTAACTCCTGATGGAGGTCCCTCCTCTCGAGTCCCGTCAGTCAGTCATTGTCAACACTTCCTGTTGCTGACGGCACAGCACCTACGCACGCTGCACGAGAGTTTGTTTGTGGCCTGCTTAGCACTGCTTATTCTCATACGTTCAACGTTATAGTCATCGTTCATAGTTATTATTTGTCATTTTACCGCGTCGTTCATAGTTATATCCTTTGTCATTTTACCACGTTTCAGATTCTTCCGCTTTTTCTCCCGTTTCATCTGCGTGTATTTTACCGGTTGCTGCTGACACCTAACTAGAGTCTGTGTTTGTAGCTTTTAATCCTTAAACATCTGCCATTTTTAAGCACGCATCAGGTCTTCCCGTATTATTCTCTTATCGGGATTCAACTGCGTGCATATTCCACCTGCATTCCCGTTCTATTTTTATAGCGATTAAACTGCGTGCATTTTTTTCAGCGCAGCACCGTTTTTCTCCTCTGCGGTACACAGATTATTGCATCGATCTCAAAGCACCGCTTATCAAGAACAACCACCACCAACAACAAACAATTTTGTGAGGGATTCAAATCAACCTCAAAACCCTCACCGCTCAGGAACAACGAACAATTTGCGGTAAGTCATGGCATCGGCTCATGTTATTTGTTCATGCATTGCATGTCACATGTTTACAATAGCCTCCTCCGTCAGCAGTGAGGGATTCACTTGTGATAAATGTAAGGAATTAGTCAGGCTGACGGAGAAGGTTAATGAGTTAGAGACTCGCATCCGAACGCTAGTAGAGGTCAGTGAGAAAGAGAAGCCGGTAGATACTGTTTCGGATGCGGGCAGTACAGAGAGCAAGACACACACTTTGGTTCCGGCTATAGAGCCCCTGCAGCAGGGCATTTGGGTGACGTCTCGGCGGCATACTCGTTCAGCAAAGAGACACCACTCTCCCGTTCCTGTTAGGGTTTCCAATAAATTCTCCCCACTCAGTGATACACCCACTGAGAATCATATTGAAAGAGCCCTTGTTATCGGTGATTCTATTGTAAGGAACGTGGAAATAGAGACTCCAGCCACTATTGTTAATTGCATTTCGGGGCCAGAGCGTCTGACATCAAATCAAATTTACAAGTGCTGGCTAATGCTAAACGTAGATTTTCTAAAATTGTTATCCATGTCGGCACTAACGATGTCCGGCTTCGCCAGTCGGAGATCACTAAAGATAATGTTAAAGAGGTGTGCAAATTTGCAAAAACGATGTCAGACACTGTAATATGCTCTGGTCCCTCCCTGCTCGACGTGGTGACGAGGTTTATAGTAGATTAGTGTCACTGAATGGCTGGATGTCTGAGTGGTGTCTGCAGAATAAAATAGGATTTATAGACAATTGGAAAAGTTTTTGGGGTAGACCTGACCTGCTAAAGAGAGACGGACTCCATCCCTCCAGGGAAGGTGCCGCTCTCCTCTCTAGTAATTTGGCTCATAGACTTAATGATATTAATTGACTAACTGGGGCCCAGGTCAGGAAGCAGACAAACTGGTTAATCCGAACGTCTGCTAGCTGCCATGAGACGTCACACAGGTCACATAAACTACAACACATAGAGACAGTATCACCTAGATATCTCATAGAGACTGTGTCTGTTCCCGAACTACCAAACACAATACCCTCACTAAATCATTTAGAAAAAATTTGATTAAGGTCAAACTTGAACAAAACAAACAAATTAAAAATAAACATCATATAAAAATAGGGCTACTAAACATTAGATCTCTTGCTACCAAAGCACTAATTGTCAATGAAATGATTACAGATCATAGATTGGATGCGCTCTGTTTGACTGAAACCTGGCTTAAACCAGATGAATATATTAGTTTAAATGAATCTACTCCCCAGGTTATTGTTATAAACATGAGCCTCGTCTGAAGGGCCGAGGAGGAGGTGTTGCTACAATTTACAGTGAAGTTTTTGGTGTTACTCAGAGGACAGGATATAAATGTAAGTCTTTTGAACTAATAATGCTTAATGTGACACCGTCAAATACAAATATAAATAAAAAATCTCTGTCGTCCTTTACCCTTGCTACAGTGTATAGATCACCCGGGCCTTATTCAGATTTCCTTAGTGAATTTTCAAATTTTCTATCAGATCTTGTAGTTACTGTAGATAGAGCCTTAATTGTTGGTGACTTCAACATTCACATAGATAATGAAAATGATACATTGGGATTAGCATTTATCGATATTCTCAACTCTCTTGGAGTCAGACAAAATGTAACAGGACCAACTCATCGCCATAATCATACGCTAGATTTAATTCTTTCATATGGAGTTGATGTTGATAATATAGAAATTCTGCAGCAGAGCGATGACATCTCGGATCATTGCCTCGTCTCTTGTATGCTGCGATCAGCTACTGTTACTTAATCTACACCACGCTATCGTTTAGGTAGAACTATTCTTTCGACCACTAAAGATAGCTTCACTAATACTCTTCCAGATCTATCTCATACACTCAATAAACCGCAAAGCCCAGAAGAACTTGATGAAATAACAAAAAATTTAAATGCAGTCTTCTCTAGCACCCTTGATGTTGTCGCCCCACTTCGATTAAAAAAATAAAAAAATAAGCCCTGCACCATGGTACAATGATCACACTCATGCTCTCAAGAGAGCAGCTCGGAAAATGGAGCTATGTGGAAAAATACAAAATTAGAAGTATTTCAGGGTGCATGGAAGGATAGTATCTGTAGCTACAAACACGCACTAAAAGCTGCCAGGTCAGCATATTTTAGTAAACTCATAGAAAATAACCACAACAATCCTAGATGTTTATTCAGTACTGTGGCTAAATTGGTTAGGAATAAAGCCTCAACCGAACCAGATATTACGTCACACCTCAAGAGTAATGACTTCATGAATTTCTTTACAGATAAAATTGAAATAATCAGAAATAAAATTGGAATTATGCAATCATCTGTCATAGCACCTCAGAAATCAGAGTCGACTAATTTCCCTCATGTGCATCTTCAATCCTTCGCTATCATAGGTCATGAAGAGCTAACAAAACTTATCGAAACATCAAAAGCCACAACTTGTTTGTTAGATCCAATACCAACTAAGCTCTTAAAAGAGGTATCTCCTGTAATATCAGAACCTCTTCTTAATATCATTAACTCCTCGCTATGCTTAGGACATGTCCCAAGAAACTTTAAAATGGCAATTATCAAACCGCTAATTAAGAAGCCACAACTTGATTCTGGAGAACTTGCTAATTATAGACCGATTTCAAATCTCCCGTTTATGTCAAAAATACTAGAAAGGGTAGTATCCTCCCAAATATGTTCATTTCTACAGAAAAATAGTATATATGAAGAATTTCAATCTGGATTTAGGCCTCATCACAGTACAGAGACTGCACTTATCAGAGTTACAAATGACTTGCTCTTATCATCTGATCGCGGCAGCATTTCTCTTCTAGTGCTTTTAGATCTTAGTGCTGCATTCGACACGATAGATCACGACATTCTCTTGAATAGGCTGGAGAATTATGTTGGAATTTGTGGAGTGGCATTAGCATGGTTTAGGTCATATTTAGCAGACCGTTACCACTTTGTCTATGTAAATGAGGAATTGTCAAACCAAACAAAAGTAAAATATGGAGTGCCACAGGGATCAGTTTTAGGGCCTCTGCTTTTCTCCATGTATATGCTTCCCCTGGGAGATATTATCAGGAATCGTGGAATAAGTTTCCACTGCTATGCTGACGATACACAACTTTATATTTCTTCAAAACCTGATGAGATTTCACAATTATCAAAATTAACAGAGTGTATCAATGAAATAAAAGATTGGATGGCCAGAAATTTCCTTCTACTCAATTCTGACAAAACAGAGGTTCTAATTATTGGACCAAAAAGCTCTAAAAATAAGCCACTAAAATATAATTTGACTCTAGATGGATGTACCGTTACATCATCTTCAACAGCAAAGAACTTAGGTGTTATATTTGATACAAATCTGTCCTTTGAAAATCAAATTACAAATGTTTGTAGAACAGCATTCTTCCACCTAAGAAATATTGCTAAATTAAGGCACATGCTCTCGGTTGCTGATGCCGAAAAACTAATTCATGCGTTCATGACCTCAAGACTAGATTATTGTAATGCATTACTGGGAGGATGTCCAGCAAGATCAATAAATAAACTTCAATTGGTTCAAAATGCAGCAGCCAGAGTGCTGACGAGAACCAAGAAATATGATCATATTAGCCCCATTTTATCATCGCTACATTGGCTACCTGTTAAATTTCGTATTGATTTTAAAATTCTGTTATCTACGTACAAAGCTTTGAATGGTCTAGCTCCACAGTACTTAAGTGATCTTCTAACACGCTATATTCCAACACGTTCATTAAGATCGCAAAATTCTGGCCTATTAATAGTTCCTAGAATATCAAAATCCACAAAAGGAGGAAGATCCTTTTCATATTTGGCTCCTAAACTATGGAATAATCTCCCAAACACTGTTCGAGATGCAGACACACTCTCTCAGTTTAAGTCTAGACTAAAGACTCATCTATTTAGCCAGGCATACACCTAATTTATCCCACACTTAGGCTGCTTTAGTTGAGTCTGCCGGAACTAGAAACATTGAGCATGATCTCAAACTCTGCAATAAATTGAATGGCATCTACGCTTACATCTTTTTATTTGTTTCCCTGTCTCAACCTCGGGACTCCTATCCTGAGGTCACCAGAACCGGCTGGATCCAGCACCATTCCTGCTTCATGTTGGACTCCACTGCTACATGTCGCTGAATGATGATGACTAAATGCGGTCGATTGATGGACTACGATCGTGAAATGGAATGCATAGACTAACTATTGCCCACAAAAGCCTTCGTCGGCCAATTGACAGGGACACTTGCATCTATGTGAACCTCTACAATTAATCTAGATGGACTTCAAAGACTTTGGTCATTAATCTTACAGTTCAAACACAATCGATTTTTACTCACTGACACCTTAACACTTAGTTTAATAATTTTAAAACATGATTTTACCTATACATAATTAATATTTACATTACATTCATAATGTTAGCCAGAGGGAACTGGCCCCCACAGTGAGTCTGGTTTCTCCCAAGGTTATTTTTCTCCATTAATCTACATCTTATGGAGTTTTGTGTTCCTTGCCACAGTCAGCCTACGGCTTGCTCACTGGGGTTATTAACTCTTTCCCGCCAGCGTTTTAAAAAAAAAAAGTTGCCAGCCACCGCCAGGGTTTTTGACGATTTTCGCAAAACTTTAATGGCCCGCAGAATATTTAATTCCATGAATATATGAAGATGCTATATATCAAAATAAAGATCTGAGCCTCTGCTTTTAGGCAAATAAAAAACGATTTTATTTTATCTTCATTTGTTATTTTTAATGCCATTAAGGCATTAAAGGTAGGCTTTGTCAAAAACAACATTTCGGACAAAAAGCTGAGAAAAAGGCATTTCTATCTACATTTTGAGCTACATTCTCAAAACCCCACTTAAGTTTAAGACGATCGCAGTCTGTTTCTTTGATCAAAGAGTTGCGTACTCTTTCAAAACATGCGTCGTGGTCTTTCTTACAGTATTCCACCTAAAACACGGATACCAGGAAAATTCCGTGTTTGGCGGGAAGCTTTTTCATAAAACCCGGAAAATTCCGTGTTTGGAAGGGAAAGAGTTAATATAATTATCATTTAATTATTTTTAAACCATTAAAATCAAATTTTGTCTAAATTACACAATGATGATTAATCGACTTTATGGACGTTGCAGTTTTTGTCGTCTGTTAATGCTGATGTTCTGTGAAGCTGCTTTGAAACGATGTGTGTTGTGAAAGGCGCTATACAAATAAAATTGAATTGAATTGAATTGAATTGAGTCTGGCTTGACCAATGAGAATGGTGCAATTTCCAAGTGGGAAATGTTCCTTTGTTTGGAAGCTTACTCATTTGCATGATTGGGGGGTAAGTTGTTAATTTGTGCCCCTTTATGCGCTGATTAATATAGCAAAATGCATGCTATCAGAATTATATATATACTGTATATATTAGGGCTGTCGATTTAACACGTTAATTCGGTGCAATTAATTTGACAAAAAATAACGCGTTAAAAAAATGTACGCATATAATCGCAATGACCCCCGGACCAAAATAAGGAAGATTCCTGAGAAATCCAAGCTTGTAGTACCACCTGTTTACTCCAGAGGGCAGTAAGTCAAATTTCAGAAATTTCTGAAAATTTTGTTTGTTTGTACGTACCTCTATTTTAACTAGTTTTTCTTTGCTTTATACAGATGTTTTATTTGGTTCTCACAATTTTGATAACTTAAGTTAATATTTTCTGATTAATCTGTTTATTTTTCTTGCCAAGTCTTTTCAAGTCAAGTCAAGTGGTTTTTTATTGTCGTTTCAACCATAAACAGTTAGTACAGTACAAAGCAAAACGAGACAACGTTCTTCCAGGACCATGGTGCTACATGAAAACAACAAAGGACCAACACAGGACCACATGAGACTACACAACAAAATAAAATACCTATATAAAATACCTATATATACCTATATAAAGTGCATGTGCAAACATGTGCAAAAAGTACGGGACAGTACAACAAATTTCTGACAATGAACAGGACAATAGACACAGTGCAGCAGTACACAGTAGTGCAAAAAGATGACAGTTTCTAAAAACGTAAACATAACAAGTCAAGTCAAGTCAAGTGGTTTTTATTGCATAACATACTATAACATACTATAAGATAGCGTTCTATGCACATAGCAGTTATTGAGGTAGCAGACAGTTATAAAGTGACAGTAATTAAAGTGCAACTCAGGACACGTGTGTGTCAAACCAGTCTCTGAGTATTGATTATGTATGAGTATTCATACATAAGTGTAAATTTATGTCTATAAAGCCCCTATTTACACTTTTTTGTAAAGACTTGAAATATTATTTAAATACTCTTTGTACCTCCAACAACTCCAGAGCATTGAAAAACATTGCACTATGTAATGAATATAATGTCTTGGCATTATTGTAAAATATATCTGTAGTATTGTGTACTATGTATACCCCTGGCTTGTTTCTAAAAAATAAAATCTAAATTATAGAAAAAAGTTAAGAAACTTAAAAAAAATTCTAAACTCTATATACTGTATATATATATATAATTTTTTTATATTTAAAGATAACTATGTATAATTATTTCATCATTATATATTGAATTATTGTTATATGAGGGGGCTTGCCAGCAAATATTTGTATGTGCGATTATTCGCGATTAATTAATCGGGACACCATGTAATTAAATCTATTAAAATGTTTTATCAATTGACAGCCCTAATATATGGAAGCGTAGCGTAGTTCTAGCAGGAAGACTAGCAGCTGTACATCACATCACTAGCTGGGTAATTCCTAGCCAATCGCATGTAAGCCATTGCTTGATAAATCTGCTCACAATCTATCACATTGCTGTTTCAGTGTGCTAACACAGGCAACTAGACGCATTTCAACCTCTCCTGGCCACATGATAACCAGTGCACAGCACATCTCTGGAAGCCGGCCTTCCCTTTCCAACGACGTCGTCACTTCATCTCAACTTCTGCCAACATCAAACCCATGGGGATTAAACAACTAGAAAACCCAGATCTTCACCCATATCTCATTCACTCAGGAGATCTCTCTCAATTGCATTGCACGACCTGGCGCGGAAGGAGCGCGCGAATCCTGCAAAATCATCGGCTCAGGCAGCAGCCAGCTTCCATCAGAAATAAGCTTAGTAATTTTCATATCCATCAAATGCATTCAGATCTAGTCATGGGTCTAGACCTTCTGTTGCCATGCTACCTGTTCATCACAAAGTTGCAACGCCGCCTGTTCATCATAACGCATTCGCATCAATATTAAAAGCCAGTATTTCATGTCAACAGCGCATTCACTCTCATACTATGGCAGGCAATCGCGTAATCTCATGAGGGCAACTCGATCAAGGTTCATTCACTTGTCATTCACAGTCTGCATGCCCGAGTGTTCCCCATCGTTGAATTAACATAATTATTCAGGCATATCATCATGTACAGTCAACGCTTATCATACGGGCTCTCATTATTTCATTCAGTAAGATTCCCCCATTTTGCGGTCGCCTTCGCCCAAATCACGTAACAGGTGCGTTCCAATCCAATTCATCATCCCTATGCCCTACTCACTAGGAAGACCGAGCCCATGATGTGAGCATTCCGAGGGAGGATGACATCACAGTTTCACCTGTTGATGTGCGCCACCCCTTCTTGAGCATAAACTATGCAAATTACATACCCAACTTAAATGGCTGTATCTACTGGCCCCCTTGGAGTATGGACACAGTTGTAGTATCTTTTGAAAGAAGACACTTTGGGCTTCATTCCCCAAGTTTTAATATCAGAATTAATATATGTTGTTATTTAAATAAATAAATAAATAAATAAACGTTTGGACTTTGAGATGGGCTCATTCTGTTTAGAAGACTTCATATATAAGATAATATACAGTTTTACAACAGGAATGCTGCTCAGATTGCATAGTCTGAGGAAGAACAACGATGAAGTGTAATTCTTCCTGCCGAGATCTCATGTAAACAATGGAGAACACATCAAGATTTATAATTACGTACAAAAGTGCTACTGGACGTTATAGAATGAACTCTGTCACGGACAACTGACCCAAGCAGGCTGAACTGGATTCATCTGGCGAGCGCAAATTCATAATAAGGTATGAAGTCCCGTTTTTGATATTGCATGTTGTCATCCGCACTTTCGGCACATATAAACAAATTGCTGTTTCTGGAGGATTGCTATCATGCAACAGAGATCGGATATCAACGTCGAACACTTAGACCTTCGAAAAGACGTATAATCTGTTAACATTAATCGCATATCCATGCATGTATATATCAGAATGCAAATACAGTCAGGTCCAAAAATATTGGGACATCGACACAATTCTAATCTTTTTGGCTCTATACACCACCACAATGGATTTGAAATGAAACGAACAAGATGTGCTTTAACTGCAGACTTTCTGCTTTAATTTGAGGGTATTTACATCCAAATCAGGTGAACGTTGTAAGAATTACAACAGTTTGTATATGTACCTCCCACTTTTTAAGGGACCAAAAGTAATGGGACAGATTAACAATCATAAATCAAACTTTCACTTTTTAATACTTGGTTGCAAATCCTTTGCAGTCAATTACAGCCTGAAGTCTGGAACGCATAGACATCACCAGACGCTGGGTTTCATCCCTGGTGATGCTCTGCCAGGCCTCTACTGCAACTGTGTTCAGTTCCTGTTTGTTCTTGGGGCATTTTCCGTTCAGTTTTGTCTTCAGCAAGTGAAATGCAAGCTCAATCAGATTCAGGTCAGGTGATTGACTTGGCCATTGCATAACATTCCACTTCTTTCCCTTAAAAAACTCTTTGGTTGTGAAAAAAACTAATTGTCCATCTGTACTGTGAAGCGCTGTCCAATGAGTTCTGAAGCATTTGGCTGAATATGAGCAGATTATATTGCCCGAAACACTTCAGAATTCATCCTGCTGCTTTTGTCAGCAGTCACATCATCAATAAATACAAGAGAACCAGTTCCATTGGCAGCCATACATGCCCACGCCATGACACTACCACCACCATGCTTCACTGATGAGGTGGTATGCTTTGGATCATGAGCAGTTCCTTTCCTTCTCCATACTCTTCTCTTCCCATCACTCTGGTATACGTTGATCTTTGTCTCATCTGTCCATAGGATGTTGTTCCAGAACTGTGTAGGCTTGTTTAAATGTTGTTTGGCAAACTCTAATCTGGCCTTCCTGTTTTTGAGGCTCACCAATGGTTTACATCTTGTGGTGAACCCTCTGTATTCACTCTGGTGAAGTCTTCTCTTGATTGTTGACTTTGACACACATACACCTACCTCCTGGAGAGTGTTCTTGATCTGGCCAACTGTTGTGAATGGTGTTTTCTTCACCAGGGAAAGAATTCTTCGGTCATCCACCACAGTTGTTTTCCGTGGTCTTCCGGGTCTTTTGGTGTTGCTGAGCTCACCGGTGCGTTCTTTCTTTTTAAGAATGTTCCAAACAGTTGATTTGGCCACACCTAATGTTTTTGCTATCTCTCTGATGGGTTTGTTTTGATTTTTCAGCCTAATGAAGGCTTGCTTCACTGATAGTGACAGCTCTTTGGATCTCATATTGAGAGTTGACAGCAACAGATTCCAAATGCAAATAGCACATTTGAAATGAACTATGGACCTTTTATCTGCTCCTTGTAAATGGGATAATGAGGGAAGAACACACACCTGGCCATGGAACAGCTGAGCAGCCAATTGTCCCATTATATTTGGTCCCTTAAAAAATGGGAGGCACATATACAAACTGTTGTAATTTCTACACCTTTCACCTGATTTGGATGTAAATACCCTCAAATTAAAGCAGAAAGTCTGCAGTTAAAACACATCTTGTTCGTTTCATTTTAAATCCATTGTGGTGGTGTATAGAGCCAAAAAGATTAGAATTGTGTCGATGGCCCAATATTTATGGACCTGACTGTATATTAAACGTAAGCAGAGTGACGTCACTCCCAAGTGCAAACAAATACGTATCAATGGGTTAATATAGCCTTCACAAAGCCTTGTGAAAGAATTTACTTCGTTCGGTACATTTCGATGAGGTTCCCAGAGCGCCTCCAAGAGCGCATTTACGTGATCCATAAAGTGCAGCATTTTCTTACTCCAGATGTACTTCCATGTTCTCATCGCTAGCACCACTGTTGCGGCGCACCTCTCACAACTAGTGGTAGGCTCCGCACCGCTTCCCCTATTCATCAGATTATCTATCACCAGCATAAGGCTTTCGCTATGATCAGGTCATACAGCGAGTAATTCCCATCTCATGGCATACTTACATCTTATTATCATTCAGGCATCATCAAAGAGCAGAAATTCGTTGGCATGTCTTCACAAATCATTCACTCATTGTGATCAGACCACTACAGTAACAACTAATCAGAACCAATATGATCAGCAGCGTAAATGCCGGAATTCAGCCATACATGGTTAGGCGTGCGTGTATCTGGTCTCCGGAATATGTCAGAGACAATGGTAACTTGGCACATCAGCCGTCGAATCAGCTATCAATCACATTCGGAAGGAGATTTGCAAATATTCGAAAAATATAAAGTGCGATACTGCATCTTCAGGTCGTAAAGGTGGGACATGAACAGCCGGAACTGATCCATGCTCGAGAATCACATTCTTGAAGATCCTGATTCATATCAACACACATTCACAAAGCAGTCTTGTGCAAGATGATTTGCACAAACATACACACATTTTTGTATGTTTTGGGGCACACCTCCTTCAAAAACTAAACTGTCCACTGCATCTTCAGGGCTCTATGCCGGGAGTACATGAGACATTATTCTTCTCACCGTATTTGCTCCAGCTTGAGGAATAAGAGGGAGGAGAGAGAGAGAGAGAGCAAGAGAGAAGAAGAGAGAGAGAAAAAAAAAAACACAACAAGCCACGTCTCTAGAATTTCTAGACATCACACACATTCTCTAACCATGCAAGCTTCCCCCCTAAAGAAACATGACAGGATCAGGTCTATTTGCACGTCGTTCTCTGGTCAGTTTGGGTCTCCTAACGCAATCTCCAGCCCTATCAGGCCACCTCAATTTTGTCATGCTTATCATTCTTCAAGGCCACTCCTTTGTTTTTCTGCCTCCTCACACTAGCTCATTCCATAGACAGCCTCTCCTACCCACCAATCGATGATGGCTGGCGAGAATCTCCGGACGACACGCCCCTATTCTCGGACATGGCTCCCTCCATAGGATTCAGGGGTTGCCGTCTAGGACCATGGTTCACAGGTGAATGGCCAGAATTATACTTTCTTCAATATAGCTTCCTACGCTCCAGACGCTCTCTTCGTAAGTAATCCCATTGCTAAATATTTCATAATAGAATGTATTTAATAAATGTTCTCGATCTACAATCCCCGTCTCGATGCGGCTCAGCGGAGGGAAGAAAGAAATGACACAGAGACCCAAGCTTCAAATCCTTCCTCGCCATTCGTACAGCACTTCATCATATGGTCCAGCATACAACCTTCCCCTCTACCCTCCAATGAAATGGTTCTTTACCCTATATGGGGTAAAATATGTTTGAGTTCATACATACATACATAAAGCTGAAAATATGTTTGAGTTCATACATGGTTCTGGGAAATACATTCCCAGAACCACTGCAGCCTCGTTTCGCGATGACAGCTACATCTACAAGAGAATTTTAAAAGAGGCCTTTCTTATTCCACACCCATCATCATGGCCAGCGTCATATGGGTTCCCTCAAGAAACTCAAATGCATTGTAGTCATGCGACAATTCTGCAGTCGTTACTCCAATCAATAAAGTCTGGCCCTCCTCGAACCATCATGAGACGTCTGACATGGCAGAGCATGTCCTGTAACTTCATCATCCCAGCCAGACACATTCCCAGGTTTTTCAACGTAGTCTCTGACCCCTTCCTCGCTTCAGAGGAGTTCCACAGACCAGCTCTACGGGCACCCTTCGAGGTATACTGGAATCTACAATGAAGATGCTCGGCCGCTGCTCTACCCAATCGTACCTGAAATAGTCAACTTGACCCAAATCATCAAACAAGCTCAACTCCCCATCAGCCATATGTTCTCATGCATATCTGGTGGTGGTTGGTGGCTTTTCCACAGCTCATCCTTATATATATATATACCACTTTGCAGTGTGTCACACAAGGATTCATTTAATAGGAAACATGGCAGAACTAATTGTACATTATCTGGTAGTTCTGTCATACAGCATGCATAAAACAGTATATGATACAAAAAACATGATCCTATACACAATGTCCTTGGGATATACATGTTAATTTATAGTTTGTTTATAATTTACTGAAGAAAAGTCTGTTGTTCTGGGCTTTGAGTCAATTTCTTATGGGGGAAAGATTGCTCTGGAATGCAGTTACTAACTTCCCCCACTTGGAATGTCACTGGGGGTCCACTCTTTGCTGGTCTAGTGGCAGCAAAGACAGTGTAAAGGCTTGATAATGATCAGTGGGGAAGCAGACATAATAGAGTCGGCTTGGGCCTACTTGGACCTTTGCTGTCTGTTGGCTTATTCATTAAATAATGAATACTTGTGTGTCTGATATGTCCAGATTCTACACATCTGAGCATCTGAAGTGAAGTCAGGAGGCTGCTCCCGGGTAGTACTACGTTTTACTAGTGACATCATTCAACCACTGTCTATGGCCTTGTTCAGACTGCCACTTAAAGGGCACCTATTATGGAATTTTGAAAATTACCTTTCATGTAGTGTGTAACATAGATTTAAGTGAACAAAAACATCCTACAAAGTTTTATATATGAAAGTTCACCGTAAAAAAAGTTATTGTCTCTCAAAAGTAGGAGTCGACTCTGAGTCATTGTAATGAATCGTTTATCCAATGAGTCGTTTTCCTTTTCGTTGTGACGTCAAGACAAAAAATTATCAAATTGGCCTCACCCACTCATTGCGCGCAGACACCAGGGAAAACTTGAAAATGACGACAACAAGACGCTGTGTTCTGAAGTGCATATCAAAAGCGACCTTTTTTTCACTGCCCAACAGGGACGAGCATGTGAAGAATCAGTGGCTAGAGTTTATATTTACAACTATACCACACAAGTATAGCCCGAACCTTGTGCTGTGTTCGCGTCATTTTAATGACGATTGCTTTACTGAACATGAATGCTTTCAAGTGTGGATTCATGAGCGGTTGATACTGAAGGAAGGTTCAGTACCAAGTTTATTTGGATCAGCTTCCTCCTCCGAATCACAACCTGTAAGTATTATTAATAATTGTTGCTTTTATGTGTTTTTTAGCATGCTTAATAAGTATTTGTGTGTGTTGTGTACGTAACTCAACGCAGCTTGCTCAGCGCAGCTTCTAGGTCTCCAATGTCAATTTTTTTGAAATATGTGAAATGTTTGGCGATGCTATTGGAGTTGTCATAAAGAATAGAGCAATAACTTGTAGTAATGCAGTGCTTTACCAATATGTTTATGCGTTGGGCTAACGCAAACAATAACTGATTGGGTGTTTACCACCAAACTTTGGGCTATGATCGCTAACATAAATCAACTCAAATTCCTTCTCTGATTTAGATTTTTTTACTACAAAGTGGTGATGGGCATTCCGTTTCCGACAATCTCTGCACAGAGAATACCAATCACAACTGACTGGGTCATCTGACCAATCACCACAGATTAGCGTCACGCAAAGGAGGGGTTTGGAAAAATGGTGTCTTAGGATGACGTGAGAGTCTACCGGACCACACTCCAGACAAGTGTCATTGACAGAGAATTCTTGCAGGTCCCCAACCCTCTTGATGGAAGTGAGCGCAATCAGGATGGCCGTCTTCAAGGAGAGGGCCTTTAGTTCGACTGATTCTAGCGGCTCAAACGGGGATCTCCGAAGGCCCGAAAGGAGAACGGAGAGCTCCCAGGAGGGAAACAAGCATGGCATAGGAGGGTTCAGCCTCCGGGCGCCTCTAAGGAACCTGATGAGCAGGTTGTGCTTCCCTAATGACTTACCGTCCACTGCATCGTGGTGAGCCGCTATGGCGGCTACATCAACCTTCAAGGTGGAGGGGGACAGCCACACCTCCAGCCACTCCTGCAGGGAAAGAGAGCACTGACCCGTCTGCACACATCTGTGGGTCTTCAGATCAGAAAGAACAGCAATTTGCAAATAAGCGCCACTTTAGGACAGCGCATCTCTGCCAAGGGGGGCTTCTATCAGAGAGTACCAGAGCGGGTAGTGGTTTGAATCTCGGGAGGCAAACTAATCTACCTGTGCTCTGTCGAACCAAGCCCAAATCAGCTGGACCACCTGAGGGTGGAGTCTCCACTCTCCGCTGAGCATTACCTGTCGTGACATCGCATACGCTGGGGTGTTTAGGTTGCCCAGGATATGAGTGGCTTGCAGCGGAAATTGTTTCAGTGGAACCACTGTGCCCGGTCTGAATTTACTCAGGCAGTTCAGCACCGACTGTGCATGCTCACTTGTGAGGCACGCTGTCATTGAGACTGAGTCTAACTCTATGCCGAGAAAAGAGATGCTCTGAACTGGGGAGAGCTTGCTCTTTTCCCAGTTGACTCAAAGCCCTAAACGGCTGAGGTGCATGAGCACCAGGTCCCTGTTTGCACAGAGCAACTTTCGAGATGGCGCTAAGATTGGCCAGTCATCCATGTAGTTGAGCATGTGAATGCCCACTTCCCTTAACGGGGGAAGAGCTGCCTCTGCGACTTTCATGAAGACGTCAAGGGACAAGGACATACCGAAGGGGAGGAACTTGTAATGATATGCCAGGTCGTCGAAATAGAACCGTAGAAAGGGTCTGTGATGGGGTAATATTGAGACGTTAAAGTATGAGTCCTTCAGGTCTTGATCTTGATGCCGGATGCATGTCAGAATATGTTTCTGCATCAGCATCTTGAACGGGAGTCTGTGTAAGGCCCGGTTAAGAACTTGCAGGTCCAAGATTGGCTGCAACCCTCCTCCTTTCTTGGGTACTATGAAGTAAGGGCTGTAGAATCCCTTCTCTATCTCAGCTGGAGGAAAAGGCTCTATCCCGTCCTTGCGCAGAAGGGATTCGATCTCCACACACAGGGTGGAGGCATTTTCGCCCTGCACCAAGGTAAAGTGGACTCCACTGAAATGGGGCGGGCACCTGGCGAACTGAATCACGTAGCCGTGTTGGATGGTCCTGGCCAGCCACCGCAACAGGTTGGAAAGCATGAGCCATGCATCCAAGCTCTGCGCGAGGGGTACTAAATCAAATCACTTTATTGTCACATGACTATATGCTCAAGTGCAACAGTGGGTGAAAGTCTTGTGTGCAGTTCCGAGCAACATAGCAGTCATGACAGTATTGTATTGAAGACATAAAAAAGTGGTTATCGAGTAACTTTCTCCAGCTAAACCATGATAAGACTGAAATTATTATTTTTGGTTCTGCTGAATCTAGAAGCGCTCTTGCTAACAAACTTGACCAACACTTCCACCATGTTAATTCGCATGTGATGAATATCTGTGTCATTATAGATCCTGACTTGGGCTTAGTCCGACAGATAAATTCAGTAGTGAAAAATTGTTTATATCAGTTAAGAATTACTTCTAAATTTAAATCAGCTTTATCTTTTCAAGACCTGGAGACTGTTATTCATGCTTTTATTACCTCTCGATTGGATTATTGTAATTCTCTTTATTTTGGTCTTCTTCAATCATGGACATATACGTAGGATAAAAAGGCTACTACTTTTGAACGCTTCAACGTACAGTCATAATTTTGTGCTCTACTGAAAGATGACACTTAGAGCTATCATATTCCATATCCAGCTCCACTATTAGTTTTGCTGACACAGAGTAACTGATGCATAAACACATTAGAGTGCCTTTTCCCTTCTTGAAACTAAATGTTGTGCATATAAAAGAGTCAATACTAGTGCTATGGTGGAAAATTTGTTTATATAAAAAATACACATCAAACTATTTACAAACAATTATAAAATTTTTCATGTTTCTTGCAACATGCCAGTCATTGTAGCAGTCACGGTTTGGTAAAAAGCACAAAGGCACATCACAGGAGAAGCACTTCACTGGTGTCTTTGCATGACACTGCCTGCATTTCAGATGACCAGCGGTGCTAGATTCGGTGATGTGCACCGGCCTGTGATGTGCTGTTCCTGGAGCAGGAGATACGGGTCTGGCTGTGGAGTGAGACCCTGACTCTGCCAGCTCCACAGCAAGGGTCTCTCTGAATGCCTTCTGGCTCATAGGAACCTCTCCTTTTCCTTTGGTGATATCTTTGTGGAGGAGGAAGGCATTCACAATTGCGATGTCCATGAACTGGTAAAAGAATGTCTTGTACCACCTCTGGGTCTTGTGGAGAACTTTATAGTATCCTATTAGGGCATCAGAAAGGTCCACTGCACCCATGCACCTGGATGGACAGAAAAAAACAACATTGAGAAAAATTTACCAAAACATATATACATACACACACACACACATATACATATATATATATATATATATATATATATATATATATATATATATATATATATATATATATATATACATACATATACATTTTTACAGCTTGCTTCCTCACATCTCAGCAATTTACACAATGAAACACACACACCTCCCCCAAACTTATATTCTTATACTCATATACTTATATATATATTTGTTTTCGAGTGTGTAAATATATATTCGTGTATGTATATTTACTGTAAATACTGTATGCTTTGGCAATAAAAACATCTATATACCACGCTAAAATAGCTAGATCTGCATCAAACAATGAAACAAAGGCGTAATAAAAAAGAAAAAACACAAACACGCACAATCACAATCTCATATTCAACGTGTATATATATATAGTTTTTCTTTTCAAGTATGTAAATATATATTCGTGTATGTATATTTACTGTAAATACTGTATGCTTTGGCAATGAAAACATCTATATGCCACACTAAAATAGCTAGATCTGCATCAAACAACGAACTAAAGCCTCACACACACACACACACACACACACACACACACAAAGCAATACAACTCCCTCAAACAGTTCAAGGCACTCACTGGGGAAACATGCGACAAAAGGTAATTCCAAAATGTGTACTCATTATTCAAACTAAACCTTATTTATGCGGAATATACATGTTATAAAATACAAGAAAACACTTACTTGTCCATAGTAATGTCTCCTCCCTCCAGAAACATTTCCTCCACTTCGGAATCAACTAATCATCCGTATTTTTCTCACAAATTTCATCTCCAGACTCATCGCTTTCATGCCGAGTGCATTCTTCCAACACATCCTGGAGCGAAAATCTTGTTTTCCTCGTGCGTTTCGCCATTGTTCAATCTGCAAATCAGTAAACAGCTCCAAAACAGCACTCTTCAGCTTTTGCGCACAGACGCAAAAAAAATTTGGTAATGGCAAGTAAACAATACGCACACGCTTTAGAGAAACATTCTTGAAACTTCCCACTAAAGCAGCATATCAATGTTTTCAGAATTTTATTGGCTATACGATGTGCATGTCATCTTCACACTTGGCTGTAATTGGCTTGATCTTTAGACAAAGGAATGGGGGGAGGCACTTACATGCGACACAGACTGTGGTTGGCTATTGAAGGCTATGGACAGGACATGGAAGCTCCTATTGGGTCAAATGAGGTGTCAATCGAAAGGTCAGAGTGCAGCATCCATTTTGATACCGGATATAGGAAATGTTTACATCTGAACTGAAGTTATTACCGATAATATGTGAAAGATTAGGTACAGCTGCCAGGTGCTTTGAAATGATGCAACAAGAGTCTGTGGATATTTATTGATGTAATAATGTGATTTGGACTAAACATTTTACTTGATTTGATCGTTTGGACATTTGACAATGAAACAACACCATTTTTGTCGGGAAGTTATGGATCAGTGGACTACTATGAGGCTTCATAGGTGAGTTGCCTAAATTTGGTTATTGTTTGTTTATATGTTGGTGGTCTGACAAAGATATAGATTGTACCTGCTGTTGTGATTGTATCTTAAAATGGTTTATATCAATAGAAAATCAAGAAATGTAGCTTTCCAAATATATGTGGTATGTGTACCAATGTACACACAGCAGTTTTGTGCATCTCATAGTTTTATTTTTTACATTTACAGGCCCGTCCGCGGGCTGTATCAGTCCATAATTCACCAGGCCCCGCCATATATTAGGGATTTAATACAGCCATACTTACCAAATATAGCTGCAAGCAGCAATGCGGATTCCTCCTCAAAATGGTAAATCATTTAAAATTGATCAGTAGAGGGTTGGGGTTAAACCCTCTCAATGGATGAATCCAAAAAACACGTATTTCTGTCTGAATCCTAAACTAAACATTTTCAGTGTACAGGAAAATCCATCATACCAGACCTTATGGATCCTTGAGGCTTTTTTTGTTCCCAATGAGAAATGAGGCATGTACACCAAGTTTCAGAAGAATTGGTTAAATGGCGTGGAAATAGTATCACTTTGAAAATATTTTTTGGGGGCATGACCTGTAGCGCCACCTGTGGGCGAATGTGGGCCATTCTTGGTTTGTGGGTTCCTGTTGGCCTGTAGTATCAATGTACCAAATTAGAACATTTTTGACCAGAAAATGGGAATTTTGGCATTTCCAGTAGCGCCCCCTATGGGCGAATGTGGGTCATTCTTGGTTTGTGGGTTCCTGTTGGCCTGTAGTATCAATGTACCAAATTAGAAAATTTTTGACCAGAAAATGGGAATTTTGGCGTGGCCTGTAGCGCCCCCTAGGGGCGAATGTTGGCCATTCTTGGTTTGTGGGTTCCTGTTGGCCTGTAGTATCAATTTACCAAATTAGCATTTACTAAGATTTTCACTTTGTTCTAAGACTTCATTTTATACATTGTAAAAATAAATGAATTTTAAAGGGATATTTGATCATTTCCTCACCCTCATGCAGTCCCAGATGTGTATGACTTTCTTCTGCAGAAATTGAATGGAGATGTTTAGAAGAATATCTCAGCTCTGTTGGTCCTTTCAATGTAAGTAAATGAGAAGTGGTGAGAAACAGATCAATAAATAAGTCATTTTTTTTACTATAAATCTCCAGTTTCACTTTCATAAGCGCTCTTCTCTCTTAAGAGTTCTTTTTCTGTTTTTTTTTTTTTTTTGTGATTTACATAAGCATATCACCCCTCCTGAGCAGGGAGGACAATTTATAGTAAAAAAATAAATAAATACTCTATATACTACATATATACAATATTGATCTTTTTCACACCCACACCTATAATATCCCTTCTGAAAGTATGGATTAAACCACTGGAGTGTTATGGGTTACTTTTTATGTTGCATTTATGTGATTTTTGTTGATGTGAGTTCTGATCACCATTCAAGTGCATTGAAAGCACCAACAGGGCTGAGAAAGAAAGAAATACACATCTGGGATAGAAAGAGGGTGAGTAAATGATGAGAAAAATATCTATTTGGGGTAAACTAATTTTATCTGAAGGACTATCTAGGCACATAATAACACTGCATAGCTGTGACTGTTTATAACTATTTCAAAATGTACAAGCTCACACTTTAAATGGTCAGTGCTTTGATTTTTAAATCATTAAAATAGCAACAGATCCAGGGGAAAAAAATGGAGATTGAGTGATTATTTTTACATTTTACATGCCATTCAAAAACGTGGCATTCTATCACGTAAGAGAGAAATAAAAAAAACATTATTTACCTTCTGTGCGTGCTTGTTGCATCTGTATTCATTTCAGAGATTATGGGTGTGAGGTGATAAAATACAGACTGCGTGAATTTTGTGACGTGTTTCAGAAAGATTATCGTGAAGACAGATTAAGCACCCTGTTTATTTTCTTTATTTTACAAAAGCACAAGGTTTTGTTGTTATTGTAATTGTACACAAATAAAAGGACACATTTCATAGTTCGTAATGATGTCTCGCATGTTTCTGTATGGGCAAAAATGACGTAGTATTTTGTTAATAACGCAGTATTTTGTTTAAGCTGTTAACGCTGTTTCGATAGAGAAAAATCTAACAGGACACCACTAGCGGCATCAATGCTGATCACTGCATTAATTAATAATTAAATATATTGATACCCGATTTATTTATCAACTGTTTGTTCACTTGAGATATAGCAGACACCCCAATATATCATGTATTTTGGTGTATGAAATTGTCCGTTCAAACGCAAGAAGGGAAAGCGAATTCTCATCGGCGTGCGAATGTTAGACGCGACGCGGCTCGCTCGCTGTGTCACACAAACAGCTTGCAAACATTTATTTGAGTTTTTTTGCCTTTGTTGAGTTGAATAGTGTAAAATCGCTTGAATGTTCAAACTGGAAAGCATTAAAACTTGACATACCTTCATCCAGACGCAAAATGTCTTCTGGCTTCTAAGTCTGGAGCTCCACCCACTAGGAGACCGAAATGCTGCATTAGAGAGATTAAACAGGAGAGCTGCATATGGTAGACAGAGTTACTCCAGTAGAGGGAGCCTCTTTGCTCAGCCAATGTAAGTGAATGGGATTTTACATGTAGACCGTATTTATCCAGTTGAGGGGGCACTTTTGCTCAGCCATTGTAAATCAATGGGATTTTTTTACATTTTTGATCATCATTTGTGTGTACATTTACATAAACACCCTCATTTCAGCCATTTTGTATCACATTCATTTTTCCTAAGTAACGTTTTCAAGGATGTCCATTCTACAAATGTGTACCAAATTTCAAGTCAATTGGAGCTACGGTTCAGGAGAAGAAGAGTTTTTTAGGTATCCGCAAATTTTCAACGTACGGGAAAATCCATCATGGCGGAAGTTATGGGTCCTTAAGGCTTTTTTGTTCCCCATGAGGAATGAGGCATGTACACCAAGTTTCAGAAGATTTGGACAAATGGTGTGGAAATTGTATCACTTTGAATGAAAAATCACTTTGAAAAACCTCTACTTTCACTTTCACTTCTCTCTTAAGATTTCTTTTTCTGTTTTTTTTTTGTGTGATTTACATAAGCATATCACAAGCAATTTTATTTGAAAGACTATCTAGGCACATAATAACACTGTATAGCTGTGACTGTTTATAACTATTTCAAAATGTACAAGCTCACACTTTAAATGGTTAGTGCTTTGATTTTTAAATCATTAAAATAGCAACAGATCCAGTGAAAAAAATGGAGATTGAGTGATTGTTTTTACATGCCATTCAAAAACGTGGCATTTTACAACGTAAGAGAGAAATAAAAAAAACTTAAAATAATACCATTTGTACTTTTCAATTACTTGGGATGTCTATGTTCAGGGCAAAGGCTAAATTGTTACTGTCTCTTTAAGAGGCTTTTATCGCATGATACAATATTCAAGGCACAGTTCAGTTTAATCTTTTGAGAACTGAGAAGTATCATTATTTTCGTTTTGTGCCATGCTTGTTGCATCTGTATTCATTGTGAGATGATAAAATACATACTGCGTGAATGGTTGATTTGGTTCACTTGAATTTTGTGACGTGTTTCAGAAAAATAATCGCGAAGACAGAGACTGAGCACCCTGTTTATTTTCTTTATTTTACAAAAGCACAAGGTTTTGTTGTTATTGTAAGTGTACACAAATAAAAGTACACATTTCATAGTTCGTAATGATGTCTCGCATGTTTCTGTATGGGCAAATATGACGCAGTATTTTATTTAAGCTGTTTCGAGAGAAAAATATAGCAGGACGTCATCTGGAATAATGCCAGAATAAAATATAATTATTCCAGATTTCTTTCTCAACTGTTTGTTCACTTGAGACATAACAGGCTCCTCAATATATCATGTATTTTGACACTCTGTTGTATGAAATTGTCCGTTCAGATGCAAGCAGCAGCGAGAGCAAAATCTCTTCGGAGTGCGAGCGTTAGATGCGACGCGGCTCGCTGTGTCACAAACTGCTCGCAAAAATTGATTTGAGTTGTTTTGCCTTTGTTGAGTTGAATAGTGTAAAATCGCTTGAATGTTCAAACTGGCAAACATTGTATACAACCGACAAACCGCTTTGTGATGATGCGAGCTAAAATAATCTCGCCTCGCGGATTGCGTGTTGTCAGAGACAACCCTAAAACAACATCATTCTCGGAAGTTTTGATACGTTAGGATTGATCAGCCCATCCCTACTTTCTTTAGACATATGTTTCATGTTTGTGTAAGTTTTTGTGACGTGTTTCAGAAAGATATTCGCTTAGACAGAGACTGAGCACACGGATTATTTTCCTTATGTTACAACAAATAAAAGTACGACTTTCATAGTTTGTGATGACGTATTAAATGTATCTGTATGTGCAAAAATAACGCAGTATTTTTTTAAGCTGCTAACGCTGTTTCGAGAGAAAAATCTTAACAGGACACCACATCGGCATCCGTGTTGTTCACTGCAATAATTCATATTTCAATATATTGATACCCAATTTCTTTATCAACTGTTTGTTCACTTGAGATATAGCAGACACCCCAATATATCATGTATTTTGGTGTATGAAATTGTCCGTTCAAACGCATGAAGCAGCGAAAGCGAACTCTCATCGGCGTGCAAGCGTTAGACGCGACGCGGCTCGCTCGCTGTGTCACACAAACTGCTCGAAAACATTTATTTGAGTTGTTTTGCCTTTGTTGAGTTGAATAGTGTAAAATCGCTTGAATGTTCAAACTGGAAAGCATTAAACACACAATTGACATACCTTCGTGCAGACCTAAGCAAAATGTCATCTTGCTTCTAAGTCTGAAGCTCCACCCACAAGGAGACCGAAATGCTTCATTAGAGAGATTGCTCCAGGAGAGCTGCATGTGGTAGACAGAGTTACTCCAGTAGAGGGAGCCTCTTTGCTCAGCCAATGTAAGTGAATGGGATTTTACATGTAGACCGTATTTATCCAGTAGAGGGGGCACTTTTGCTCAGCCATTGTAAATCAATGGGATTTTTTTAATTTTTGATCATCATTTGTGTGTACATTTACATAAACATGTCCATTTCAGCCATTTTGTATTGTATTCATTTTTGCTAAGTAACGTTTGGAAAGACATACATTCTACAGACGTGTACCAAATTCCAAGTCAATTGGAGCTGAGGTTCAGGAGAAGAAGAGTTTTGTAGGTTTTCCAAAATTTTCACTGTACAGGAAAATCCATAATGGCAGAAGTATGGGTCCTTGAGGCTTTTTTGTTCCCCATGAGAAATGAGGCAAGTTTACCAAGTTTCAGAAGATTTGGACAAATGGGGTAGAAATGATATCACTTTGAAAAAAAACTTTTTGGGCGTGGCCTGTAGCGCCACCTATGGGCGAATGTGGGCCATTCGTGGTTTGGGGGTACCCGTTGGCATGGAGTATCAATGTGCCAATTTAGAAAATTTTTGACCAGTGACTTTTTGAGCTATTGGGGCTCAAGGAGAAGAAGAATTATAATAATAAAAATAACAAGCAGCAATGCGGATTCCTCCTCAAAATGGCAAATCATTTAAAATTGATCAGTAGATGGTTGGGGATAAACCCTCCCAATTAAGGAATTCAAAAAAACATGTCTTTGTCTGAATCCTAAACGAAACATTTTCAATGTACAGGAAAATCCATACCGGACCTTATGGATCCTTGAGGCTTTTTGTTCCCAATGAGAAATGAGGCATGTACACCAAGTTTCAGAAGAATTGGACAAATGGCGTGGAAATGGTATCACTTTGAAAATATTTTTTTGGGGCGTGGCCTGTAGCGCCACCTATGGTCGAATGTGGGCCATTCTTGGTTTGTGGGTTCCTGTTGGCCTGTAGTATCAATGTACAAAATTAGAAAATATTTGACCAGAAAATGGGAATTTTGGAGTGGCCTGTAAGCCTCCTAGGGGCTGAATGTGGGCCATTCTTGGTTTGTGGGTTCCTGTTGGCCTGTAGTATCAATGTACCAAATTAGACAATATTTGACCAGAAAACGAGAATTTTGGCGTGGCCTTTAGCTCCCTAGTGGCGAATGTCGGCCATTCTTGGTTTGTGGGTTCCTGTTGGCCTGTAGTATCAATGTACCAAATTAGAACATTTTAGACCAGAAAATGGGAATTTCGGCATGGCCTGTAGCGCCCCTAGGGGCTGAATGTTGGCCATTCTTTGCGCAGTACTTCAGAGTGATGTCATCTTGAAGCATGTTAGGTTTGAAAAACCATCAGTCAAAATTACATTTGATCTATTGACACGTATATATTGTTAAAATTTGGACATTTACATAAACACACCCCTTTCAGCCATTTTGTATCATATTCATTTTTCCTAAGTAACGTTTTCAAAGACTTCAATTCTACACATCTGTACCAAATTTCAAGTCAATTGGAGCTACGGTTCAGGAGAAGAAGAGTTTTTTTTTGTGTGATTTACATAAGCATATCACAAGCAATTTTATTTGAAAGACTATCTAGGCACATAATAACACTGTATAGCTGTGACTGTTTATAACTATTTCAAAATGTACAAGCTCACACTTTAAATGGTTAGTGCTTTGATTTTTAAATCATTAAAATAGCAACAGATCCAGTGAAAAAAATGGAGATTGAGTGATTGTTTTTACATGCCATTCAAAAACGTGGCATTTTACAACGTAAGAGAGAAATAAAAAAAACTTAAAATAATACCATTTGTACTTTTCAATTACTTGGGATGTCTATGTTCAGGGCAAAGGCTAAATTGTTACTGTCTCTTTAAGAGGCTTTTATCGCATGATACAATATTCAAGGCACAGTTCAGTTTAATCTTTTGAGAACTGAGAAGTATCATTATTTTCGTTTTGTGTCATGCTTGTTGCATCTGTATTCATTGTGAGATGATAAAATACATACTGCGTGAATGGTTGATTTGGTTCACTTGAATTTTGTGACGTGTTTCAGAAAAATAATCCCAAGACAGAGACTGAGCACCCTGTTTATTTTCTTTATTTTACAAAAGCACAAGGTTTTGTTGTTATTGTAAGTGTACACAAATAAAAGTACACATTTCATAGTTCAGTAATGATGTCTCGCGATGTTTCTGTATGGGCAAATATGACGCAGTATTTTATTTAAGCTGTTTCGAGAGAAAAATATAGCAGGACGTCATCTGGAATAATGCCAGAATAAAATATAATTATTCCAGATTTCTTTCTCAACTGTTTGTTCACTTGAGACATAACAGGCTCCTCAATATATCATGTATTTTGACACTCTGTTGTATGAAATTGTCCGTTCAGATGCAAGCAGCAGCGAGAGCAAAATCTCTTCGGAGTGCGAGCGTTAGATGCGACGCGGCTCGCTGTGTCACACAAACTGCTCGCAAAAATTTATTTGCGTTGTTTTGCCTTTGTTGAGTTGAATAGTGTAAAATCGCTTGAATGTTCAAACTGGCAAACATTGTATACAACCGACAAACCGCTTCGTGATGATGCGAGCTAAAATGATCTCGCCTCGCGGATTGCGTGTTGTCAGAGACAACCCTAAAACAACATCATTCTCGGAAGTTTTGATACGTTAGGATTGATCAGCCCATCCCTACTTTCTTTAGACATATGTTTCATGTTTGTGTAAGTTTTTGTGACGTGTTTCAGAAAGATATTCGCTTAGACAGAGACTGAGCACACGGATTATTTTCCTTATGTTACAACAAATAAAAGTACGACTTTCATAGTTTGTGATGACGTATTAAATGTATCTGTATGTGCAAAAATAACGCAGTATTTTTTAAGCTGCTAACGCTGTTTCGAGAGAAAAATCTTAACAGGACACCACATCGGCATCCGTGTTGTTCACTGCAATAATTCATATTTCAATATATTGATACCCAATTTCTTTATCAACTGTTTGTTCACTTGAGATATAGCAGACACCCCAATATATCATGTATTTTGGTGTATGAAATTGTCCGTTCAAACGCATGAAGCAGCGAAAGCGAACTCTCATCGGCGTGCAAGCGTTAGACGCGACGCGGCTCGCTCGCTGTGTCACACAAACTGCTCGAAAACATTTATTTGAGTTGTTTTGCCTTTTGTTGAGTTGAATAGTGTAAAATCGCTTGAATGTTCAAACTGGAAAGCATTAAACACACAATTGACATACCTTCGTGCAGACCTAAGCAAAATGTCATCTTGCTTCTAAGTCTGAAGCTCCACCCACAAGGAGACCGAAATGCTTCATTAGAGAGATTGCTCCAGGAGAGCTGCATGTGGTAGACAGAGTTACTCCAGTAGAGGGAGCCTCTTTGCTCAGCCAATGTAAGTGAATGGGATTTTACATGTAGACCGTATTTATCCAGTAGAGGGGGCACTTTTGCTCAGCCATTGTAAATCAATGGGATTTTTTTAATTTTTGATCATCATTTGTGTGCACATTTACATAAACATGTCCATTTCAGCCATTTTGTATTGTATTCATTTTTGCTAAGTAACGTTTGGAAAGACATACATTCTACAGACGTGTACCAAATTCCAAGTCAATTGGAGCTGAGGTTCAGGAGAAGAAGAGTTTTGTAGGTTTTCCAAAATTTTCACTGTACAGGAAAATCCATAATGGCAGAAGTATGGGTCCTTGAGGCTTTTTTGTTCCCCATGAGAAATGAGGCAAGTTTACCAAGTTTCAGAAGATTTGGACAAATGGGGTAGAAATGATATCACTTTGAAAAAAAACTTTTTGGGCGTGGCCTGTAGCGCCACCTATGGGCGAATGTGGGCCATTCGTGGTTTGGGGGTACCCGTTGGCATGGAGTATCAATGTGCCAATTTAGAAAATTTTTGACCAGTGACTTTTTGAGCTATTGGGGCTCAAGGAGAAGAAGAATTATAATAATAACAATAAATATAGCTGCAAGCAGCAATGCGGATTCCTCCTCAAAATGGCAAATCATTTAAAATTGATCAGTAGATGGTTGGGGATAAACCCTCCCAATTAAGGAATTCAAAAAACATGTCTTCGCCTGATTCCTAAACAAAACATTTTCAATGTACAGGAAAATCCATACCGACCTTATGGATCCTTGAGGCTTTTTTGTTCCCAATGAGAAATGCGGCATGTACACCAAGTTTCAGAAGAATTGGACAAATGGGGTGGATATTATATCATTTTGAAAAAAAAATTTGGGGCGTGGCCTGTAGCGCCACCTATGGGCAAATGTTGGTCATTCTTGGTTTGTGGGTTCCTGTTGGCCTGTAGTATAAATGTACAAAATTAGACAATATTTGACCAGAAAATGGGAATTTTGGAGTGGCTCTGTAAGCCTCCTAGGGGCTTAATGTGGGCCTTTCTTGGTTTGTGGGTTCCTGTCGGCCTGTAGAATCAATACACCAAATTAGAAAATGTTTGACCAGAAAATGGGATTTTTGGAATTACCTGTAGCCTCTCTAATGGCTTAATGTTGGCCATTCGTGGTTTGTGGGTTCCTGTTGGCATGTAGTATCAGTGTACCAAATTAGAACATTTTTGACCAGAAAATGGGAATTTTGGCATGGCCTGTAGCTCTCTAGGGGTGAATGTTGTCCATTCTTGGTTTGTGGGTTCCTGTCTGCCTGTAGTATCAATGTACCAAATTAAAAAAAATTTGACCAGAAAACGGAATTTTGGCGTGGCCTTTAGCTCCCTAGTGGCTTAATGTTGGCCATTCTTGGTTTGTGGGTTCCTGTTGGCCTGTAGTACCATTGTACCAAATTAGAACATTTTAGACCAGAAAATGGGAATTTCGACATGGCCTGTAGCTCCCTAGGGCTTAATGTCGGCCATTCTTTATGCAGTACTTCAGAGTGATGTCATCTTGAAGCATGTTAGGTTTGAAAACCATCAGTCAAAATTACATTTGATTTATTGACAGGTATATATTGTTAAAATTTGGACATTTACATAAACACGTCCTTTCAGACATTTTGTATCACATTCATTTTTCCTAAGTAATGTTTTCAAGGATGTCCATTCTACAAATGTGTACCAAATTTCAAGTCAATTGGAGCTACGGTTCAGGAGAAGAAGAGTATTTTTAGGTTTTCGCAAATTTTCAACGTACGGGAAAATCCATCATGGTGAAAGTTATGGGTCCTTAAGGCTTTTTGTTCCCCATGAGGAATGAGGCATGTACACCAAGTTTCAGAAGATTTAGACAAATGGCGTGGAAATTGTATCACTTTGAATGAAAAATCACTTTGAAAATCTCTACTTTCACTTTCACTTCTCTCTAAGATTTTTTTTCTGTTTTTTTGTGTGATTTACATAAGCATATCACAAGCAATTTTATTTGAAAGACTATCTAGGCACATAATAACACTGTATAGCTGTGACTGTTTATAACTATTTCAAAATGTAGCCTACAAGCTCACACTTTAAATGGTCAGTGCTTTGATTTTTAAATCATTAAAATAGCAACAGATCCAGTGAAAAAATGGAGTGATTGTGTTTACATGCCATTCAAAAACGTGGCATTTTACAAGGTAAGAGAGAAATGAAAAAACTTAAAATAATACCATTTGTACTTCTCAATTACTTGGGAATGTCTATGTTCAGGACTAAGGCTAAATTGTTACTGTCTCTTTAAGAGGCTTTTATCGCATGATACGATACTTAAGGCACAGTTCAGTTTAATCTTTTGAGAACTGAGAAGTATCATTATTTTCGTTTTGTGCCATGCTTGTTGCATTTGTATTCATTGTGAGATGATAAAATACAGACTGCGTGAATGGTTGATTTTGTTCACTTGAATTTTGTGACGTGTTTCAGAAAAATAATCGCTAAGACAGAGACTGAGCACCCTGTTTATTTATTTTACAAAAGCACAAGGTTTTGTTGTTATTGTAAGTGTACACAAATAAAAGTACACATTTCATAGTTCGTAATGATGTCTTGCATGTTTCTGTATGGGCAAAAATGACGCAGTATTTTGTTTAAGTTGTTTCCGCTGTTTCGAGAGAAAAATATAGCAGGACGCCATCTGAATAATGCCAGAATAAAATATAATTATTCCAGATTTCTTTCTCAACTGTTTGTTCACTTGAGACATAACAGACTCCTCAATATATCATGTATTTTGACACTCTGTTGTATGAAATTGTCCGCTCAGACGCTAGCAGCAGCGAAAGACATCGGAGTGCGTGAGTTAGACGCCGACGCTGCTCGCTGTGTCACACAAACAGCTCGCAAACATGTATTTGAGTTGTTTTGACATTTGTTGAGTTGAATAGTGTAAAATCGCTTGAATGTTCAAACAGGCAAACATTGTATACAACCGACAAACCTTCATGATGATGCGAGCAAAAATGATCTCAGCCATGGTTTAGCGTGTTGTCAGAGACAATTAAACAACATCATTCTCGAAGTTTTGATACGCTAGGATTGATCAGCCCATCCCTACTTTCTTTAGACATATGTTTCATGTTTGTGTAAGTTTTTGTGACGTGTTTCAGAAAGATATTCGCTTAGACAAAGAGCACACGGTTTATTTTCTTTATTTTACAACAAATAAAAGTACAACTTTCATAGTTTGTGACGATGTATTAAATGTATCTGTATGTGCAAAAATAACGCAGTATTTTGTTTAAGCTGTTAACGCTGTTTCGAGAGAAAAATCTTAACAGGACACCACAGCTGCATCCGTGTTGTTCACAATAATTCATAATTAAATATATTGATACCCAATTTCTTTATCAACTGTTTGTTCACTTGATACATAACAGACACCCCAATATATCATGTATTTTGGTGTATGAAATTGTCCGCTCAAACGCATGAAGCTGTGAAAGCTTAACTCTCATCGGCGCAGCGAAGCGTAGTCGCGACGCTGCTCGCCGCTGTGTCACACAAACTGCTCGAAAACATTTATTTGAGTTGTTTTGCCTTTGTTGAGTTGAATAGTGTAAAATCGCTTGAATGTTCAAGCAGGCAACCATTGTACACAACCAACAAACCTTCGTGGAACATGCGAGCAAAAATGATCTCACCGAGGATTGCGTGGTTGTCAGAGACAATTAAACAACATCATACTCTGAAGTTTTGATACGCTAACGCTGTCTCGATAGAGAAAAATCTAACAGGACATCACAGCGCATCACTAGACCCCTTCAATAATTCATAATTCAATATACTGATACCCGATTTCTTTATCAACTGTTTGTTCACTTGAGATATAGCAGACACCCCAATATATCATGTATTTTGGTGTATGAAATTGTCCGTTGAAACGCAAGAAGGGAAAGCTTAACTCTCATCGGCGCAGTGAACGTTAGACACGACGCGGCTCGCTCGCTGTGTGTCACACAAACTGCTCGAAAACATTTATTTGAGTTGTTTTGCCTTTGTTGAGTTGAATAGTGTAAAATCGCTTGAATGTTCAAACTGGAAAGCATTAAGACACACAATTGATTTGACATACCTCCGTGCAGACGCAAAATGTCTTCTGTAGTCTAAGTCTGGAGCTCCACCCACTAGGAGACCGAAATGCTTCATTAGAGAGATTGCTACAGAAGAGCTGCATGTGGTAGACAGAGTTACTCCAGTAGAGGGAGCCTCTTTGCTCAGCCAATGTAAGTGAATGGGATTTTACATGTGGACCATATTTGTCCAGTAGAGGGAGCACTTTTGCTCAGCCATTGTAAATCAATGGGATTTTAAAAATTTTTGATCATCTTTTGTGTGTACATTTACATAAACACGCCCATTTCAGCCATTTTGTATTCTATTCATTTTTGCTAAGTAACGCTTGGAAAGACATACATACTACACACGTGTGCCAAATTCCAAGTCAATTGGAGCTGAGGTTCAGGAGAAGAAGAGTTTTGTAGGTTTTCCAAAATTTTCACTGTACAGGAAAATCCATAATGGCAGAAGTATGGGTCCTTGAGGCTTTTTTGTTCCCCATGAGAAATGAGGCATGTTTACAAAGTTTCAGAAGATTTGGACAAATGGGGTGGAAATTATATCACTTTGAATTTTTGTTTTTGGGCGTGGCCTGTAGCGCCACCTATGGGCGAATGTTGACCATTCTTGGTTTGGGGGTACCCGCTGGCATGGAGTATCAATGTGCCAATTTAGAAAATTTTTGACCAGTGACTTTTGAGCTATTGGGGCTCAAGGAGAATAATAATAATAATAATAATAATAATAATAATAATAAATATAGCTGCAAGCAGCAATGCGGATTCCTCCTCAAAATGGCAAATCATTTAAAATTGATCAGTAGAGGGTTGGGGTTAAACCCTCTCAATGGATGAATCCAAAACCACGTATTTCTGTCTGAATCCTAAACTAAACATTTTCAGTGTACAGGAAAATCCATCAATACAGACCTTATGGATCCTTGAGGCTTTTTTGTTCCCAATGAGAAATGAGGCATGTACACCAAGTTTCAGAAGAATTGGATAAATGGCGTGGAAATGGTATCACTTTGAAAATATTTTTTGGGATGTGGCCTGTAGCGCCACCTATGGGCAAATGTGGGCCATTCTTGGTTTGTGGGTTCCTGTTGGCCTGTAGTATCAATGTACAAAATTAGAAAATATTTGACCAGAAAATGGGAATTTTGGAGTGGCCTGTAGTGCTCCCTAGGGGCTTAATGTGGGCCATTCTTGGTTTGTGGGTTCCTGTTGGCCTATAGAATCAATGTACCAAATTAGAAAATGTTTGACCAGAAAATGGGACTTTTGGGAATTACCTGTAGCTGCTCCTAATGGCTTAATGTTGGCCATTCTTGGTTTGTGGGTTCCTGTTGGCCTGTAGTACCATTGTACCAAATTAGAACATTTTAGACCAGAAAATGGGAATTTCGGCATGGCCTGTAGCTCCCTTAGGGTGAATGTTGGCCATTCTTGGTTTGTGGGTTCCTGTTGGCCTGTAGTATCAATGTACCAAATTAGAACATTTTTGACCAGAAAACGGGAATTTTGGCGTGGCCTTTAGCGCTCCTAGTGGCTTAATGTCGGCCATTCTTGGTTTGTGGGTTCCTGTTGGCCTGTAGTACCATTGTACCAAATTAGAACATTTTAGACCAGAAAATGGGAATTTCGGCATGGCCTGTAGCTCCCTAGGGGCTTAATGTTGGCCATTCTTTAGCAGTACTTCAGAGTGATGTCATCTTGAAGCATGTTAGGTTTGAAAACCATCAGTCAAAATTACATTTGATTTATTGACACGTATATATTGTTAAAATTTGGACATTTACATAAACACTCCTTTCAGCCATTTTGTATCGTGATTCATTTTTCCTAAGTAACGCTTTCAAAGACTTCAATTCTACACATGTGTACCAAATTTCAAGTCAATTGGAGCTACGGTTCAGGAGAAGAAGAGTTTTGTAGGTTTTCGCAAATTTTCAACGCACGGAAAAATCCATCATGGCGGAAGTTATGGGTTCTTGAGGCTTTTTGTTCCCCATGAGAAATGAGGCATGTACACCAAGTTTCAGGAGATTTGGACAAATGGCGTGGAAATGGTATCACTTTGAAAATATTTTTTTGGGCGTGGCCTGTAGCGCCACCTATGGGCTGAATGTTGACCATTCTTGGTTTGGGGGTACCGCTGGCATGGACTATCAATGTGCCAATTTAGAAAACTTTTGACCAGTGACTTTTTGAGCTATTTGGGCTCAAGGAGAAGAATAATAATAATAATAAATATAGCTGCAAGCAGCAATGCGGATTCCTCCTCAAAATGGCAAATCATTTCAAATTGATCAGTAGAGGGTTGGGGTTAAACCCT
This sequence comes from Xyrauchen texanus, assembly GCF_025860055.1. Taxonomy (NCBI): domain Eukaryota; kingdom Metazoa; phylum Chordata; class Actinopteri; order Cypriniformes; family Catostomidae; genus Xyrauchen; species Xyrauchen texanus. The sequence goes on along the minus strand of NC_068290.1, from coordinate 45,487,503 downwards.
CTCAATGGATGAATCCAAAAACATGTATTTCTGTCTGAATCCTAAACTAAACATTTTCAGTCTACAGGAAAATCCATCATACCTTATGGATCCTTGAGGCGTTTTTGTTCCCAATGAGAAATGAGGCATGTACACCAAGATTCAAAAGAATTGGTTAAATGGCGTGGAAATGGTATCACTTTGAAAATATTTTTTGGGGCGTGGCCTGTAGCGCCTCCTATGGGCAAATGTGGGTCATTCTTGGTTTGTGGGTTCCTGTTGGCCTGTAGTATCAATGTACATAATTAGAAAATATTTGACCAGAAAATGGGACTTTTGGGAATTACCTGTAGCTCTCCTAGGGGTGAATGTTGGCCATTCTTGGTTTGAGGGTTCCTGTTGACCTGTAGTATCAATGTACCAAATTAGAACATTTTTGACCATAAAATGGGAATTTCGAGTGGCCTCTAGTGCTCCCTAGGGGCTTAATGTTGGCCATTCTTTGTTTGTGGGTTCCTGTTGGCCAGTAGTATCAATGTACCATATTAGAAAATTTTTGACCAGAAAACGAAATTTTGGGAGTGGCCTGTAGCATCTCTAATGGCTTAATGTGGGCCATACTTGGTTTGTGGGTTCCTGTTGGCCTGTAGTATCAATGTACCAAATTATAACTTTTTTGACCAGAAAATGGGAATTTCGGCTTGGCCTCTAGCACCACCTAGTGGTGAATGTCGGTCATTCTTGGTTTGTGGATTCCTTTTGGCCTGTACTATTAATGTACCAAATTAGAACATTTTTGACCAGAAAATGGGAATTTCGGCATGGCCTGTAGTGCTCCCTAGGGCTTAATGTTGGCCATTCTTGGTTTGAGGGTTCCTGTTGACCTGCAGTATCAATGTACCAAATTAGAACGCTTTTGACCAGAAAACTAAATTTTGAGTAGCCTGTAGCTCTCTAAGGGCTTAATGTGGGCCACACTTGGTATGTGGGTTCCTGTTGGCCTGTAGTATCAAAGTACCAAATTAGAAAATTTTTGACCAGAAAATGGGAATTTTGGCTTGTCCTGTAGTGCTCCTCTAGTGGCTTAATGTCGGTCATTCTTGGTTTGTGGATTCCTGTTGGCCTGTACTATTCTTGTACCGAATTAGAACATTTTTGACCAGAAAATGGGAATTTTGGCTTGTCCTGTAGTGCCCCTAGTGGCTTATGTCGGTCATTCTTGGTTTGTGGATTCCTGTTGGCCTGTACTATTAATTGTACCAAATTAGAACATTTTTGACCAGAAAATGGGAATTTTGGCATGGCCATTCTTTTGCACAGTACTTCAGAGTGATGTCATCTTGAAGCATGTTAGGTTTGAAAACCATCAGTCAAAATTACATTTGATTTATTGACACGTATATATTGTTAAAATTTGGACATTTACATAAACACTCCTTTCAGCCATTTTGTATCAGTATTCATTTTTCCTAAGTAACGCTTTCAAGGATGTCCATTCTACACATGTGTACCAAATTTCAAGTCAATTGGAGCTACGGTTCAGGAGAAGAAGAGTTTTGTAGGTTTTCGCAAATTTTCAACGTACGGGAAAATCCATCATGGCGGAAGTTATGGGTTCTTGAGGCTTTTTGTTCCCCATGAGGAATGAGGCATGTACACCAAATTTCAGAAGATTTGGACAAATGGCGTGGAAATTGTATCACTTTGAATTTTGTTTTTTGGGCGTGGCCTGTAGCGCCACCTATGGGCTGAATGTGGGCCATTCTTGGTTTGGGGGTACCTGCTGGCATGGAGTATCAATGTGCCAATTTAGAAAATTTTTGACCAGTGACTTTTTGAGCTATTGGGGCTCAAGGAGAAGAATAATAATAATAATAATAATAATAATAATAATAATAATAAAACCATCATCAATAGATTCCTCCTACGGAGGAATCTAATAATAAATAAGCTGCAAGCAGCAATGCGGATTCCTCCTCAAAATGGCAAATCATTTAAAATTGATCAGTAGATGGTTGGGGATAAACCCTCCCAATTAAGGAATTCAAAAACATGTCTTTGTCTGAATCCTAAACTAAACATTTTCAATGTACAGGAAAATCCATACCGACCTTATGGATCCTTGAGGCTTTTTTGTTCCCAATGAGAAATGAGGCATGTACACCAAGTTTCAGAAGAATTGGACAAATGGCGTGGAAATGGTATCACTTTGAAAATATTTTTTGGGGCGTGGCCTGTAGCACCACCTATGGTCGAATGTGGGCCATTCTTGGTTTGTGGGTTCCTGTTGGCCTGTAGTATCAATGTACAAAATTAGAAAATATTTGACCAGAAAATGGGAATTTTGGAGTGGCCTGTAGCTCCCTAGGGGCTTAATGTGGGCCATTCTTGGTTTGTGGGTTCCTGTTGGCCTGTAGAATCAATGTACCAAATTAGAAAATGTTTGACCAGAAAATGGGACTTTGGGAATTACCTGTAGCTCTAATGGCTTAATGTTGGCCATTCTGGTTTGTGGGTTCCTGTTGGCCTGTAGTACCATTGTACCAAATTAGAACATTTTAGACCAGAAAATGGAATTTCGCATGGCCTGTAGCTCTAGGGTGAATGTTGGCCATTCTTGGTTTGTGGGTTCCTGTTGGCCTGTAGTATCAATGTACCAAATTAGAACATTTTTGACCAGAAAACGGGAATTTTGGCGTGGCCTTTAGCTCTCTAGTGGCTTAATGTCGGCCATTCTTGGTTTGTGGGTTCCTGTTGGCCTGTAGTACCATTGTACCAAATTAGAACATTTTAGACCAGAAAATGGGAATTTCGGCATGGCCTGTAGCGCCTCTAGGGGCTTAATGTTGGCCATTCTTTGCACAGTACTTCAGAGTGATGTCATCTTGAAGCATGTTAGGTTTGAAAACCATCAGTCAAAATTACATTTGATTTATTGACACGTATATATTGTTAAAATTTGGACATTTACATAAACACTCCTTTCAGCCATTTTGTATCGTGATTCATTTTTCCTAAGTAACGCTTTCAAAGACTGTCAATTCTACACATGTGTACCAAATTTCAAGTCAATTGGAGCTACGGTTCAGGAGAAGAAGAGTTTTGTAGGTTTTCGCAAATTTTCAACGCACGGGAAAATCCATCATGGCGGAAGTTATGGGTTCTTGAGGCTTTTTGTTCCCCATGAGAAATGAGGCATGTACACCAAGTTTCAGAAGATTTGGACAAATGGCGTGGAAATGGTATCACTTTGAATATTGTTTTTTGGGCGTGGCCTGTAGCGCCACCTATGGGCTGAATGTTGACCATTCTTGGTTTGGGGGTACCCGCTGGCATGGACTATCAATGTGCCAATTTAGAAAACTTTTGACCAGTGACTTTTGAGCTATTTGGGCTCAAGGAGAAGAATAATAATAATAATATAAATATAGCTGCAAGCAGCAATGCGGATTCCTCCTCAAAATGGCAAATCATTTCAAATTGATCAGTAGAGGGTTGGGGTTAAACCCTCTCAATGGATGAATCCAAAAACATGTATTTCTGTCTGAATCCTAAACTAAACATTTTCAGTCTACAGGAAAATCCATCATACCTTATGGATCCTTGAGGCGTTTTTGTTCCCAATGAGAAATGAGGCATGTACACCAAGATTCAAAAGAATTGGTTAAATGGCGTGGAAATGGTATCACTTTGAAAATATTTTTTGGGGCGTGGCCTGTAGCGCTCCTATGGGCAAATGTGGGTCATTCTTGGTTTGTGGGTTCCTGTTGGCCTGTAGTATCAATGTACATAATTAGAAAATATTTGACCAGAAAATGGGACTTTTGGGAATTACCTGTAGCTCCCTAGGGGTGAATGTTGGCCATTCTTGGTTTGAGGGTTCCTGTTGACCTGTAGTATCAATGTACCAAATTAGAACATTTTTGACCATAAAATGGGAATTTCAAGGTGGCTCTAGTGCTCCCTAGGGGCTTAATGTTGGCCATTCTTTGTTTGTGGGTTCCTGTTGGCCAGTAGTATCAATGTACCATATTAGAAAATTTTTGACCAGAAAACGAAATTTTGGGAGTGGCCTGTAGCTCTCTAATGGCTTAATGTGGGCCATACTTGGTTTGTGGGTTCCTGTTGGCCTGTAGTATCAATGTACCAAATTATAACTTTTTGACCAGAAAATGGGAATTTCGGCTTGGCCTCTAGCGCCACCTAGTGGTGAATGTCGGTCATTCTTGGTTTGTGGATTCCTTTGGCCTGTACTATTAATGTACCAAATTAGAACATTTTTGACCAGAAAATGGGAATTTCGGCATGGCCTGTAGTGCTCCCTAGGGCTTAATGTTGGCCATTCTTGGTTTGAGGGTTCCTGTTGACCTGCAGTATCAATGTACCAAATTAGAACGCTTTTGACCAGAAAACTAAATTTTGGAGTAGCCTGTAGCTCTCTAAGGGCTTAATGTGGGCCACACTTGGTATGTGGGTTCCTGTTGGCCTGTAGTATCAATGTACCAAATTAGAAAATTTTTGACCAGAAAATGGGAATTTTGGCTTGTCCTGTAGTGCTCCCTAGTGGCTAATGTCGGTCATTCTTGGTTTGTGGATTCCTGTTGGCCTGTACTATTCTTGTACCTAATTAGAACATTTTTGACCAGAAAATGGGAATTTTGGCTTGTCCTGTAGTGCCCCTAGTGGCTTATGTCGGTCATTCTTGGTTTGTGGATTCCTGTTGGCCTGTACTATTAATTTACCAAATTAGAACATTTTTGACCAGAAAATGGGAATTTTGGCATGGCCATTCTTTGCACAGTACTTCAGAGTGATGTCATCTTTAAGCATGTTAGGTTTGAAAACCATCAGTCAAAATTACATTTGATTTATTGACACGTATATATTGTTAAAATTTGGACATTTACATAAACACTCTTTCAGCCATTTTGTATCGTGATTCATTTTTCCTAAGTAACGCTTTCAAGGATGTCCATTCTACACATGTGTACCAAATTTCAAGTCAATTGGAGCTACGGTTCAGGAGAAGAAGAGTTTTGTAGGTTTTCGCAAATTTTCAACGTACGGGAAAATCCATCATGGCGGAAGTTATGGGTTCTTGAGGCTTTTTGTTCCCCATGAGGAATGAGGCATGTACACCAAATTTCAGAAGATTTGGACAAATGGCGGAAATTGTATCACTTTGAATTTTGTTTTTTGGGCGTGGCCTGTAGCGCCACCTATGGGCTGAATGTGGGCCATTCTTGGTTTGGGGGTACCCGCTGGCATGGAGTATCAATGTGCCAATTTAGAAAATTTTTGACCAGTGACTTTTTGAGCTATTGGGGCTCAAGGAGAATAATAATAATAATAATAAATAATAATAATAATAATATACTAATTACATAGATCTCAGAGAATCTAAATATAGCAGCAATGCGGATTCCTCCTCAAAATGGCAAATCATTTAAAATTGATCAGTAGAGGGTTGGGGTTAAACCCTCTCAATGGATGAATCCAAAAACCATGTATTTCTGTCTGAATCCTAAACTGAAACATTTTCAGTGTACAGGAAAATCCATCAATACAGACCTTATGGATCCTTGAGGCTTTTTTGTTCCCAATGAGAAATGAGGCATGTACACCAAGTTTCAGAAGAATTGGTTAAATGGCGTGGAAATGGTATCACTTTGAAAATATTTTTTGGGATGTGGCCTGTAGCGCCACCTATGGGCAAATGTGGGCCATTCTTGGTTTGTGGGTTCCTGTTGGCCTGTAGTATCAATGTACAAAATTAGAAAATATTTGACCAGAAAATGGGAATTTTGGAGTGGCCTGTAGTGCTCCCTAGGGCTTAATGTGGGCCATTCTTGGTTTGTGGGTTCCTGTCGGCCTATAGAATCAATGTACCAAATTAGAAAATGTTTGACCAGAAAATGGGAATTTTAGGCTAATGTGGCCATCTTTAGGTTCCTGTTGCCGTAGTACTAAATTGGAACATTTGACCGAAATGGTTGGTGCCTTAGTATCTTGGTTTGTGGGTTCCTGTTGGCCTGTAGTATCAATGTACCAAATTAGAACATTTTTGACCAGAAAATGGGAATTTCTGCGTGGCCTGTAGCACTCTCCTAAGGGCTTAATGTTGGCCATTCTTTGCGCAGTATTTCAGAGTGATGTCATCTTGAAGCATGTTAGGTTTGAAAACCATCAGTCAAAATTACATTTGATTTATTGACACGTATATATTGTTAAAATTTGGACATTTACATAAACACTCCTTTCAGCCATTTTGTATCGTATTCATTTTTCCTAAGTAACGCTTTCAAGGATGTCCATTCTACACATGTGTACCAAATTTCAAGTCAATTGGAGCTACGGTTCAGGAGAAGAAGAGTTTTGTAGGTTTTCGCAAATTTTCAACGTACGGGAAAATCCATCATGGCGGAAGTTATGGGTTCTTGAGGCTTTTTGTTCCCCATGAGGAATGAGGCATGTACACCAAATTTCAGAAGATTTGGACAAATGGCGGAAATTGTATCACTTTGAATTTTGTTTTTTTGGGCGTGGCCTGTAGCGCCACCTATGGGCGAATGTGGGCCATTCTTGGTTTGGGGGTACCGCTGGCATGGAGTATCAATGTGCCAATTTAGAAAATTTTTGACCAGTGACTTTTGAGCTATTGGGGCTCAAGGAGAATAATAATAATAATAATAATAAATATAGCTGCAAGCAGCAATGCGGATTCCTCCTCAAAATGGCAAATCATTTCAAATTGATCAGTAGAGGGTTGGGGTTAAACCCTCTCAATGGATGAATCCAAAAACATGTATTTCTGTCTGAATCCTAAACTAAACATTTTCAGTCTACAGGAAAATCCATCATACCTTATGGATCCTTGAGGCGCTTTTTGTTCCCAATGAGAAATGAGGCATGTACACCAAGATTCAAAAGAATTGGTTAAATGGCGTGGAAATGGTATCACTTTGAAAATATTTTTTGGGGCGTGGCCTGTAGCGCTCCTATGGGCAAATGTGGGTCATTCTTGGTTTGTGGGTTCCTGTTGGCCTGTAGTATCAATGTACATAATTAGAAAATATTTGACCAGAAAATGGGACTTTTGGGAATTACCTGTAGCTCCCTAGGGGTGAATGTTGGCCATTCTTGGTTTGAGGGTTCCTGTTGACCTGTAGTATCAATGTACCAAATTAGAACATTTTTGACCATAAAATGGGAATTTCGAGTGGCCTCTAGTGCTCCCTAGGGGCTTAATGTTGGCCATTCTTTGTTTGTGGGTTCCTGTTGGCCAGTAGTATCAATGTACCATATTAGAAAATTTTTGACCAGAAAACGAAATTTTGGGAGTGGCCTGTAGCTCTCTAATGGCTTAATGTGGGCCATACTTGGTTTGTGGGTTCCTGTTGGCCTGTAGTATCAATGTACCAAATTATAACTTTTTGACCAGAAAATGGGAATTTCGGCTTGGCCTCTAGCTCCACCTAGTGGTGAATGTCGGTCATTCTTGGTTTGTGGATTCCTTTGGCCTGTACTATTAATGTACCAAATTAGAACATTTTTGACCAGAAAATGGGAATTTCGGCATGGCCTGTAGTGCTCCCTAGGGCTTAATGTTGGCCATTCTTGGTTTGAGGGTTCCTGTTGACCTGCAGTATCAATGTACCAAATTAGAACGCTTTTGACCAGAAAACTAAATTTTGGAGTAGCCTGTAGCTCTCTAAGGGCTTAATGTGGGCCACACTTGGTATGTGGGTTCCTGTTGGCCTGTAGTATCAAAGTACCAAATTAGAAAATTTTTGACCAGAAAATGGGAATTTTGGCTTGTCCTGTAGTGCCCCCTAGTGGCTGAATGTCGGTCATTCTTGGTTTGTGGATTCCTGTTGGCCTGTACTATTCTTTGTAACCGAATTAGAACATTTTTGACCAGAAAATGGGAATTTTGGCTTGTCCTGTAGTGCCCCTAGTGGCGTATGTCGGTCATTCTTGGTTTGTGGATTCCTGTTGGCCTGTACTATTAATTTACCAAATTAGAACATTTTTGACCAGAAAATGGGAATTTTGGCATGGCCATTCTTTGCACAGTACTTCAGAGTGATGTCATCTTTAAGCATGTTAGGTTTGAAAACCATCAGTCAAAATTACATTTGATTTATTGACACGTATATATTGTTAAAATTTGGACATTTACATAAACACGTCCTTTCAGCCATTTTGTATCGTGATTCATTTTTCCTAAGTAACGCTTTCAAGGATGTCCATTCTACACATGTGTACCAAATTTCAAGTCAATTGGAGCTACGGTTCAGGAGAAGAAGAGTTTTGTAGGTTTTCGCAAATTTTCAACGCACGGGAAAATCCATCATGGCGGAAGTTATGGGTTCTTGAGGCTTTTTGTTCCCCATGAGGAATGAGGCATGTACACCAAATTTCAGAAGATTTGGACAAATGGCGTGGAAATTGTATCACTTTGAATTTTGTTTTTTGGGCGTGGCCTGTAGGCCACCTATGGGCTGAATGTGGGCCATTCTTGGTTTGGGGGTACCGCTGGCATGGAGTATCAATGTGCCAATTTAGAAAATTTTTGACCAGTGACTTTTTGAGCTATTGGGGCTCAAGGAGAAGAATAATAATAATAATAATAATAATAATAATAATATAGCTGCAAGCAGCAATGCGGATTCCTCCTCAAAATGGCAAATCATTTAAAATTGATCAGTAGAGGGTTGGGGTTAAACCCTCTCAATGGATGAATCCAAAAACATGTATTTCTGTCTGAATCCTAAACTAAACATTTTCAGTGTACAGGAAAATCCATCAATACAGACCTTATGGATCCTTGAGGCTTTTTTGTTCCCAATGAGAAATGAGGCATGTACACCAAGTTTCAGAAGAATTGGTTAAATGGCGTGGAAATGGTATCACTTTGAAAATATTTTTTGGGATGTGGCCTGTAGCACCACCTATGGGCAAATGTGGGCCATTCTTGGTTTGTGGGTTCCTGTTGGCCTGTAGTATCAATGTACAAAATTAGAAAATATTTGACCAGAAAATGGGAATTTTGGAGTGGCCTGTAGTGCTCCCTAGGGCTTAATGTGGGCCATTCTTGGTTTGTGGGTTCCTGTTGGCCTATAGAATCAATGTACCAAATTAGAAAATGTTTGACCAGAAAATGGGAATTTTGGCATGTGGCCTTTAGCTGCCTCCTAAGGGCTTAATGTGGGCCATACTTGGTTTGTGGGTTCCTGTTGGCCTGTAGTATCAATGTACCAAATTAGAACATTTTTGACCAGAAAATGGGAATTTCTATGCGTGGCCTGTAGGCCTCCTAAGGGCTTGAATGTTGGCCATTCTTTGCATGCAGTATTTCAGAGTGATGTCATCTTGAAGCATGTTAGGTTTGAAAACCATCAGTCAAAATTACATTTGATTTATTGACACGTATATATTGTTAAAATTTGTACATTTACATAAACACGCCCTTTCAGCCATTTTGTATCGTATTCATTTTTCCTAAGTAACGCTTTCAAGGATGTCCATTCTACACATGTGTACCAAATTTCAAGTCAATTGGAGCTACGGTTCAGGAGAAGAAGAGTTTTGTAGGTTTTCGCAAATTTTCAACGTACGGAAAATCCATCATGGCGGAAGTTATGGGTTCTTGAGGCTTTTTGTTCCCCATGAGGAATGAGGCATGTACACCAAATTTCAGAAGATTTGGACAAATGGCGTGGAAATTGTATCACTTTGAATTTTGTTTTTTGGGCGTGGCCTGTAGCGCCACCTATGGGCTGAATGTGGGCCATTCTTGGTTTGGGGGTACCCGCTGGCATGGAGTATCAATGTGCCAATTTAGAAAATTTTTGACCAGTGACTTTTGAGCTATTGGGGCTCAAGGAGAATAATAATAATAATAATAATAATAAATATAGCTGCAAGCAGCAATGCGGATTCCTCCTCAAAATGGCAAATCATTTAAAATTGATCAGTAGATGGTTGGGGATAAACCCTCCCAATTAAGGAATTCAAAAACATGTATTTGTCTGAATCCTAAACTAAACATTTTCAATGTACAGGAAAATCCATACCGACCTTATGGATCCTTGAGGCTTTTTTGTTCCCAATGAGAAATGAGGCATGTACACCAAGTTTCAGAAGAATTGGACAAATGGCGTGGAAATGGTATCACTTTGAAAATATTTTTTGGGGCGTGGCCTGTAGCACCACCTATGGTCTGAATGTGGGCCATTCTTGGTTTGTGGGTTCCTGTTGGCCTGTAGTATCAATGTACAAAATTAGAAAATATTTGACCAGAAAATGGGAATTTTGGAGTGGCCTGTAGCTCCTCTAGGGGCTTAATGTGGGCCATTCTTGGTTTGTGGGTTCCTGTTGGCCTGTAGAATCAATGTACCAAATTAGAAAATGTTTGACCAGAAAATGGGACTTTTGGGAATTACCTGTATGCTCCCTAATGGCTTAATGTTGGCCAATCTTGGTTTGTGGGTTCCTGTTGGCCTGTAGTATCAGTGTACCAAATTAGAACATTTTTGACCAGAAAATGGGAATTTCGGCATGGCCTGTAGCTCCCTAGTGGTGAATGTTGGCCATTCTTGGTTTGTGGGTTCCTGTTGGCCTGTAGTATCAATGTACCAAATTAGAAAATTTTTGACCAGAAAACGGGAATTTTGGCGTGGCCTTTAGCTCTCCTAGTGGCTTAATGTCGGCCATTCTTGGTTTGTGGGTTCCTGTTGGCCTGTAGTATCAATGTACCAAATTAGAACATTTTAGACCAGAAAATGGGAATTTCGGCATGGCCTGTAGCTCCCTAGGGCTTAATGTTGGCCATTCTTTGTGCAGTACTTCAGAGTGATGTCATCTTGAAGCATGTTAGGTTTGAAAACCATCAGTCAAAATTACATTTGATTTATTGACACGTATATATTGTTAAAATTTGGACATTTACATAAACACACCCCTTTCAGCCATTTTGTATCATATTCATTTTTCCTAAGTAACGCTTTCAAAGACTTCAATTCTACACATGTGTACCAAATTTCAAGTCAATTGGAGCTACAGTTCAGGAGAAGAAGAGTTTTGTAGGTTTTCGCAAATTTTCAACGTACGGGAAAATCCATCATGGCGGAAGTTATGGGTTCTTGAGGCTTTTTGTTCCCCATGAGAAATGAGGCATGTACACCAAGTTTCAGAAGATTTGGACAAATGGCGTGGAAATGGTATCACTTTGAAAATAGTTTTTTGGGCGTGGCCTGTAGCGCCACCTATGGGCGAATGTTGACCATTCTTGGTTTGGGGGTACCCGTTGGCATGGAGTATCAATGTGCCAATTTAGAAAATTTTTGACCAGTGACTTTTGAGCTATTTGGGCTCAAGGAGAATAATAATAATAATAATAATAATAATAAATATAGCTGCAAGCAGCAATGCAGATTCCTCCTCAAAATGGCAAATCATTTAAAATTGATCAGTAGATGGTTGGGGATAAACCCTCCCAATTAAGGAATTCAAAAACATGTCTTTGTCTGAATCCTAAACTAAACATTTTCAATGTACAGGAAAATCCATACCGACCTTATGGATCCTTGAGGCTGTTTTGTTCCCAATGAGAAATGAGGCATGTACACCAAGTTTCAGAAGAATTGGATAAATGGCTTGGAAATGGTATCACTTTGAAAATATTTTTTGGGGCATGGCCTGTAGCGCCACCTATGGTCTGAATGTGGGCCATTCTTGGTTTGTGGGTTCCTGTTGGCCTGTAGTATCAATGTACAAAATTAGAAAATATTTGACCAGAAAATGGGAATTTTGGCTGGCATGTGGCCTGTGAGTCTGCCTAGCTTACTAGATGGCTGAATGCTTAGGTCCATTCTTGGTTTGTGGGTTCCTGTTGGCCTGTAGTATCAATGTACCAAATTAGAACATTTTTGACCAGAAAACGGGAATTTTGGCGTGGCCTTTAGCTGCTCCCTAGTGGCTGTAATGTCGGCCATTCTTGGTTTGTGGGTTCCTGTTGGCCTGTAGTACCATTGTACCAAATTAGAACATTTTAGACCAGAAAATGGGAATTTCGGCATGGCCTGTAGCTCCCTAGGGGCTAAATGTTGGCCATTCTTTGCACAGTACTTCAGAGTGATGTCATCTTGAAGCATGTTAGGTTTGAAAACCATCAGTCAAAATTACATTTGATTTATTGACACGTATATATTGTTAAAATTTGGACATTTACATAAACACGCCCTTTCAGCCATTTTGTATCAGTATTCATTTTTCCTAAGTAACGCTTTCAAAGACTTCAATTCTACACATGTGTACCAAATTTCAAGTCAATTGGAGCTACGGTTCAGGAGAAGAAGAGTTTTGTAGGTTTTCACAAATTTTCAACGTACGGGAAAATCCATCATGGCGAAGTTATGGGTTCTTGAGGCTTTTTGTTCCCCATGAGAAATGAGGCATGTACACCAAGTTTCAGAAGATTTGGACAAATGGCGTGGAAATGGTATCACTTTGAAAATATGTTTTTTGGGCGTGGCCTGTAGCGCCACCTATGGGCTGAATGTTGACCATTCTTGGTTTGGGGGTACCGCTGGCATGGAGTATCAATGTGCCAATTTAGAAAACTTTTGACCAGTGACTTTTGAGCTATTTGGGCTCAAGGAGAATAATAATAATAATAATAATAAATATAGCTGCAAGCAGCAATGCGGATTCCTCCTCAAAATGGCAAATCATTTCAAATTGATCAGTAGAGGGTTGGGGTTAAACCCTCTCAATGGATGAATCCAAAAACATGTATTTCTGTCTGAATCCTAAACTAAACATTTTCAGTCTACAGGAAAATCCATCATACCTTATGGATCCTTGAGGCTTTTTGTTCCCAATGAGAAATGAGGCATGTACACCAAGATTCAAAAGAATTGGTTAAATGGCGTGGAAATGGTATCACTTTGAAAATATTTTTTGGGGGCGTGGCCTGTAGCGCCTCCTATGGGCAAATGTGGGTCATTCTTGGTTTGTGGGTTCCTGTTGGCCTGTAGTATCAATGTACATAATTAGAAAATATTTGACCAGAAAATGGGACTTTTGGGAATTACCTGTAGCGCCTCCTAGGGGTGAATGTTGGCCATTCTTGGTTTGAGGGTTCCTGTTGACCTGTAGTATCAATGTACCAAATTAGAACATTTTTGACCAGAAAATGGGAATTTCGGCATGGCCTGTAGTGCCCCCTAGGGGAAAATGTTGGCCATTCTTGGTTTGAGGGTTCCTGTTGACCTGTAGTATCAATGTACCAAATTAGAACATTTTTGACCAGAAAACGAAATTTTGGAGTAGCCTGTAGCTCCCTAAGGGCTGAATGTGGGCCACACTTGGTATGTGGGTTCCTGTTGGCCTGTAGTATCAAAGTACCAAATTAGAAAATTTTTGACCAGAAAATGGGAATTTTGGCTTGTCCTGTAGTGCTCCCTAGTGGCTAATGTCGGTCATTCTTGGTTTGTGGATTCCTGTTGGCCTGTACTATTCTTGTACCGAATTAGAACATTTTTGACCAGAAAATGGGAATTTTGGCTTGTCCTGTAGTGCCCCTAGTGGCGTATGTCGGTCATTCTTGGTTTGTGGATTCCTGTTGGCCTGTACTATTAATTTACCAAATTAGAACATTTTTGACCAGAAAATGGGAATTTTGGCATGGCCATTCTTTGCACAGTACTTCAGAGTGATGTCATCTTTAAGCATGTTAGGTTTGAAAACCATCAGTCAAAATTACATTTGATTTATTGACACGTATATATTGTTAAAATTTGGACATTTACATAAACACGCCCTTTCAGCCATTTTGTATCGTATTCATTTTTCCTAAGTAACGCTTTCAAGGATGTCCATTCTACACATGTGTACCAAATTTCAAGTCAATTGGAGCTACGGTTCAGGAGAAGAAGAGTTTTGTAGGTTTTCGCAAATTTTCAACGTACGGGAAAATCCATCATGGCGGAAGTTATGGGTTCTTGAGGCTTTTTTGTTCCCCATGAGGAATGAGGCATGTACACCAAATTTCAGAAGATTTGGACAAATGGCGTGGAAATTGTATCACTTTGAATTTTGTTTTTTGGGCGTGGCCTGTAGCGCCACCTATGGGCTGAATGTGGGCCATTCTTGGTTTGGGGGTACCCGTTGGCATGGAGTATCAATGTGCCAATTTAGAAAATTTTTGACCAGTGACTTTTTGAGCTATTGGGGCTCAAGGAGAAGAATAATAATAATAATAATAATAAATATAGCTGCAAGCAGCAATGCGGATTCCTCCTCAAAATGGCAAATCATTTAAAATTGATCAGTAGATGGTTGGGGATAAACCCTCCCAATTAAGGAATTCAAAAAAACATGTCTTTGTCTGAATCCTAAACGAAACATTTTCAATGTACAGGAAAATCCATACCGGACCTTATGGATCCTTGAGGCTTTTTTGTTCCCAATGAGAAATGAGGCATGTACACCAAGTTTCAAAAGAATTGGACAAATGGCGTGGAAATGGTATCACTTTGAAAATATTTTTTTGGGGCGTGGCCTGTAGCGCCACCTATGGTCGAATGTGGGCCATTCTTGGTTTGTGGGTTCCTGTTGGCCTGTAGTATCAATGTACAAAATTAGAAAATATTTGACCAGAAAATGGGAATTTTGGAGTGGCCTGTAGCGCCCCTTAGGGGTGAATGTGGGCCATTCTTGGTTTGTGGGTTCCTGTTGGCCTATGGAATCAATGTACCAAATTAGAAAATGTTTGACCAGAAAATGGGAATTTTGGAGTGGCCTGTAGCGCTCCTAAGGGCTGAATGTTGGCCATTCTTGGTTTGTGGGTTCCTGTTGGCATGTAGTATCAATGTACCAAATTAGAACATTTTTGACCAGAAAACGGGAATTTTGGCGTGGCCTTTAGCGCCCCCTAGTGGCGAATGTGAATTATCGTGTTTATTTTCTTTATTTTACAAAAGCACAAGGTTTTGTTGTTATTGTAATTGTACACAAATAAAAGGACACATTTCATAGTTCGTAATGATGTCTCGCATGTTTCTGTATGGGCAAAAATGACGCAGTATTTTATTTAAGTTGTTTCCGCTGTTTCGAGAGAAACATCTAACAGGATGTCACCTGGAATAATGCCAGAATTCAATATAATTATACAAGATTTCTTTCTCAACTCTTTGTTCACTTGACATAACAGGCTCCTCAATATATTATGTATTTTTACACTACATTGTATGAAATTGTCCGTTCAGACGCAACCAGCAGCGAAAGCGAAGTCTCATCGGCATGCGTGCATTACGCGACGCGGCTCACTGTGTCACACAAACAGCTCACAAACATGTATTTGAGTTGTTTTCACATTTGTTGAGTTGAATAGTGTAAAATCGCTTGAATGTTCAAACAGGCAAACATTGTATACAACAGACAAACCTTCGTGAAGACATATGTTTCATGTACGTTTCTGTTAGAGATTATTTTTCTGAAACACGTCATAAAAACTAAGACGGAGACGGCACACCTGGTTTATTTTCTTTATTTTACAAAAGCACAAGGTTTTGTTGTTATTGTAAGTGTATTGTAAAAGTACAACTTTCATAGTTTGTGACGATGTATTAAATGTATAGTATGGGCAAAACTAACGCAGTATTTTGTTAATAACGCAGTATTTTGTTTAAGCTGTTAACGCTGTTTCGATAGAGAAAAATCTAACTGGACACCACTAGTGGCATCAATGTTGATCACATTAATTAATAATTAAATATATTGATACCCGATTTATTTATCAACTGTTTGTTCACTTGAGATATAACAGACACCCCAATATATCATGTATTTTGGTGTATGAAATTGTCCGTTCAAACGCAAGAAGGGAAAGCGAACTCTCATCAGCGTGCGAACGTTAGACGCGATGCGGCTCGCTCGCTGTGTCACACAAACAGCTCACAAACATTTATTTGAGTTGTTTTGCCTTTGTTGAGTTGAATAGTGTAAAATCGCTTGAATGTTCAAACTGGAAAGCATTAAAACTTGACATACCTTCGGCCAGACGCAAAATGTCTTCTGGCTTCTAAGTCTGGAGCTCCACCCACTAGGAGACCGAAATGCTGCATTAGAGAGATTAAACAGGAGAGCTGCATGTGGTAGACAGAGTTACTCCAGTAGAGGGAGCCTCTTTGCTCAGCCAATGTAAGTGAATGGGATTTTACATGTAGACCGTATTTATCCAGTAGAGGGGGCACTTTTGCTCAGCCATTGTAAATCAATGGGATTTTTTACATTTTTGATCATCATTTGTGTGTACATTTACATAAACACCCCCATTTCAGCCATTTTGTATTGTATTCATTTTTGCTAAGTAACGTTTGAAAAGACATTCATTCTACACACGTGTACCAAATTCCAAGTCATTTGGAGCTAAGGTTCAGGAGAAGAAGAGTTTTGTAGGTTTTCCAAAATTTTCACTGTACAGGAAAATCCATAATGGCAGAAGTATGGGTCCTTGAGGCTTTTTTGTTCCCCATGAGAAATGAGGCATGTACACCAAGTTTCAGAAGATTTGGACAAATGGCGTGGAAATGGTATCACTTTGAAAATATATTTTTTGGGCGTGGCCTGTAGTGCCAACTATGTGCGAATGTTGACTATTCTTGGTTTGGGGGTACCAGTTGGCATGGAGTATCAGTGTGCCAATTTAGAAAAGTTTTGACCAGTGACTTTTTGAGATATTGGGGCTCAAGGAGAATAATAATAAATATAGCTGCAAGCAGCAATGTGGATTCCTCAAAATGGCAAATCATTTAAAATTGATCAGTAGATGGTTGGGGATAAACCCTCCCAATTAAGGAATTCAAAAACATGTCTTTGTCTGAATCCTAAACGAAACATTTTCAATATACAGAAAAATCCATACCGGACCTTATGGATCCTTGAGGCTTTTTTGTTCCCAATGAGAAATGAGGCATGTACACCAAGTTTCAGAAGAATTGGTTAAATGGCTTGGAAATGGTATCACTTTGAAAATATTTTTTTGGGGCATGGCCTGTAGCGCCACCTATGGTCGAATGTGGGCCATTCTTGGTTTGTGGGTTCCTGTTGGCCTGTAGTATCAATGTACAAAATTAGAAAATATTTGACCAGAAAATGGGAATTTCGGAGTGGCCTGTAGCGCCCCCTAGGGGCGAATGTTGGCCATTCTTAGTTTGTGGGTTCCTGTTGGCATGTAGTATCAGTGTACCAAATTAGAAAATTTTTGACCAGAAAACGGGAATTTTGGCGTGGCCTTTAAGCTCCCTAGTGGCTGAATGTCGGCCATTCTTGGTTTGTGGGTTCCTGTTGGCCTGTAGTACCATTGTACCAAATTAGAACATTTTAGACCAGAAAATGGGAATTTCGGCATGGCCTGTAACGCCCCCTAGGGGCGAATGTTGGCCATTCTTTGCACAGTACTTCAGTGATGTCATCTTGAAGCATGTTAGGTTTGAAAAACCATCAGACAAAATTACATTTGATTTATTGACACGTATATATTGTTAAAATTTGGACATTTACATAAACACGCCCCTTTCAGCCATTTTGTATCGTATTCATTTTTCCTAAGTAACGTTTTCAAAGACTTCAATTCTACACATGTGTACCAAATTTCAAGTCAATTGGAGCTATGGTTCAGGAGAAGAAGTGTTTTGTAGGTTTTCGCAAATTTTCACCGTACGGGAAAATCCATCATGGCGGAAGTTATGGGTTCTTGAGGCTTTTTTGTTCCCCATGAGAAATGAGGCATGTACACCAAGTTTCAGAAGATTTGGACAAATGGCGTGGAAATGGTATCACTTTGAAAATATTTTTTTTGGGTGTGGCCTGTAGCGCCACCTATGGGCGAATGTTGACCATTCTTGGTTTGGGGGTACCCGTTGGCATGGAGTATCAATGTGCCAATTTAGAAAACTTTTGACCAGTGACTTTTTGAGCTATTTGGGCTCAAGGAGAATAATAATAATAAATATAGCTGCAAGCAGCAATGCGGATTCCTCCTCAAAATGGCAAATCATTTCAAATTGATCAGTAGAGGGTTGGGGTTAAACCCTCTCAATGGATGAATCCAAAAACATGTATTTCTGTCTGAATCCTAAACGAAACATTTTCAGTCTACAGGAAAATCCATCATACCTTATGGATCCTTGAGGCGTTTTTGTTCCCAATGAGAAATGAGGCATGTACACCAAGATTCAAAAGAATTGGTTAAATGGCGTGGAAATGGTATCACTTTGAAAATATTTTTTGGGGCGTGGCCTGTAGCGCCTCCTATGGGCAAATGTGGGTCATTCTTGGTTTGTGGGTTCCTGTTGGCCTGTAGTATCAATGTACATAATTAGAAAATATTTGACCAGAAAATGGGACTTTTGGGAATTACCTGTAGCGCCCCTAGGGGTGAATGTTGGCCATTCTTGGTTTGAGGGTTCCTGTTGACCTGTAGTATCAATGTACCAAATTAGAACATTTTTGACCATAAAATGGGAATTTCAGGTGGCCTCTAGTGCTCCCTAGGGGCTGAATGTTGGCCATTCTTTGTTTGTGGGTTCCTGTTGGCCAGTAGTATCAATGTACCATATTAGAAAATTTTTGACCAGAAAACGAAATTTTGGGAGTGGCCTGTAGCTCCCTAATGGCTGAATGTGGGCCATACTTGGTTTGTGGGTTCCTGTTGGCCTGTAGTATCAATGTACCAAATTATAACTTTTTGACCAGAAAATGGGAATTTCGGCTTGGCCTCTAGCGCCACCTAGTGGTGAATGTCGGTCATTCTTGGTTTGTGGATTCCTTTTGGCCTGTACTATTAATGTACCAAATTAGAACATTTTTGACCAGAAAATGGGAATTTCGGCATGGCCTGTAGTGCTCCCTAGGGCTGAATGTTGGCCATTCTTGGTTTGAGGGTTCCTGTTGACCTGCAGTATCAATGTACCAAATTAGAACGTTTTTGACCAGAAAACGAAATTTTGGAGTAGCCTGTAGCTCCCTAAGGGCTGAATGTGGGCCACACTTGGTATGTGGGTTCCTGTTGGCCTGTAGTATCAACGTACCAAATTAGAAAATTTTTGACCAGAAAATGGGAATTTTGGCTTGTCCTGTAGTGCTCCCTAGTGGCGTAATGTCGGTCATTCTTGGTTTGTGGATTCCTGTTGGCCTGTACTATTCTTGTACCGAATTAGAACATTTTTGACCAGAAAATGGGAATTTTGGCTTGTCCTGTAGTGCCCCTAGTGGCGTATGTCGGTCATTCTTGGTTTGTGGATTCCTGTTGGCCTGTACTATTAATTTACCAAATTAGAACATTTTTGACCAGAAAATGGGAATTTTGGCATGGCCATTCTTTGCACAGTACTTCAGAGTGATGTCATCTTTAAGCATGTTAGGTTTGAAAACCATCAGTCAAAATTACATTTGATTTATTGACACGTATATATTGTTAAAATTTGGACATTTACATAAACACGCCCTTTCAGCCATTTTGTATCGTATTCATTTTTCCTAAGTAACGTTTTCAAGGATGTCCATTCTACACATGTGTACCAAATTTCAAGTCAATTGGAGCTACGGTTCAGGAGAAGAAGAGTTTTGTAGGTTTTCGCAAATTTTCAACGTACGGGAAAATCCATCATGGCGGAAGTTATGGGTTCTTGAGGCTTTTTGTTCCCCATGAGGAATGAGGCATGTACACCAAATTTCAGAAGATTTGGACAAATGGCGTGGAAATTGTATCACTTTGAATTTTGTTTTTTGGGCGTGGCCTGTAGCGCCACCTATGGGCGAATGTGGGCCATTCTTGGTTTGGGGGTACCCGTTGGCATGGAGTATCAATGTGCCAATTTAGAAAATTTTTGACCAGTGACTTTTTGAGCTATTGGGGCTCAAGGAGAAGAATAATAATAATAATAATAATAATAATAATAATAATAATAATAATAATAATAAAACCATCAATTACAATAGATTCCCTCCTACGGAGGAATCTATAATAATAATAATAATAATAATAAAACCATCAAATACAATAGATTCCCTCCTTACGGAGGAATCTAATAATAGTAATAATAATAATAAAACTGTCAAATACAATAGATCCCCTCCTTACGGAGGAATCTAATAATAATAAATATAGCTGCAAGCAGCAATGCGGATTCCTCCTCAAAATGGCAAATCATTTTAAACTGATCAGTAGAGGGTTGGGGTTAAACCCTCTCAATGGATGAATCCAAAAAACACGTATTTCTGTCTGAATACTAAACTAAACATTTTCAGTGTACAGGAAAATTCATCATACCAGACATTATGGATCCTTGGGGCTTTTTTTGTTCCCCATGAGAAATGAGGCATGTACACCAAGTTTCAGAAGATTTTGACAAATGGCGTGGAAATGGTATCACTTTGAAAATATTTTTTTGGGCGCGGCCTGTAGCGCCACCTATGTGCGAATGTTGACCATTCTTGGTTTGGGGGTACCCGTTGGCATGGAGTATCAATGTGGCAATTTAGAAAATTTTTGACCAGTGACTTTTTGAGCTATTTGGGCTCAAGGAGAATAATAATAATAATAATAATAATAATAATAATAATAATAATAAAACCTTCAAATACAATAGATTCCCTCCTTACGGAGGAATCTAATAATAATAATAAAACTGACAAATACAATAGATTCCCTCCTTACGGAGGAATCTAATAATACTGACAAATACAATAGATTCGCTCCTACGGAGGAATCTAATAATAATAAAACTGACAAATACAATAGATTCCCTCCTTACGGAGGAATCTAATTACAATAGATTCCCTCCTTACGGAGGAATCTAATAAAACTGTCAATTACAATAGATTCCCTCCTTACGGAGGAATCTAACTAGGTCTTTAAGATCTGCAGACAAAATGTTAATGCATATTCCTCGGTCACTTTGCATACGCAAGGGTGATAGAGCATTTGCAGTTGCTGCCCCTAGGCTATGGAATCAGCTACCACATGACAGTAGACAAGCTTCATCACTGTCTATTTTGAAATGTAGGCTTAAAACGCACTTGTATTCTCTAGCGTTTTGCAGTATTAAATGAGATTGACTTGTCATTTTTTTTTTATTAATGACGTGTTTGTTTTATTTTAATTAGGGCTGTCGATTTAATGCGTTAATAACGTGTGATTAATTTTACAAAAAATAATGTGTTAAAACAATTTACGCAATTAATCGCGATGCTTTCCTGAGAAATGCATGCTTGTAGTACCACCTGTTTACCTGTTTACTTAGTAATTGAAATTTCAGCTGTGTGAGCAATGCGCAGTTTATAAAGTGAACAAAACATTAACAACCCTTCAGCGGACACATAAACATGCGTTAAGTTCTTGCATTCAAAACACTTGAAGGAGCGCAAATGCGAACTAAGGGATCTCAAGATGTGTTTAAAGATTGAGTATTAAACTACATTTAACTTGACACAGTGACCTAAACATTTTATTTTTATGACGCAACACATCCGAGACGCGACATAAGCATGTCTGGCGCAGGTCGTATGGTTTTTACCTCACAAATATTTAATTACCAACAAGGTTAAGGAGGTGTCTTTTAAACTGTTACACCATTTTTACCCAATCAATCTTTATTTAAGAAACATGCTCCCTGAAATAGATCCACTTTGCTCCTTTTGTAATACTGTAGATGAATCTGCCCCTCACATTTTTGGGAATGTGTCCTCCTGTAGTATTTTGGAGAAACTTTTGTTTGTTTGTACGTACCACTATTTTAACTAGTTTTTCTTTGCTTTATATAGACCTTTTATTTGGTTTTCACAGTTTTGATAAGTTAAGTTAATCTTTTCTGAATAATCTGTTTATTTTTCTTGCCAAGTTTTTTATACACAAGTGTAAATTTATGTATATAATGCCCCGATTTGCACTTTTTTTGTAAAGAGTTGAAATATTATTTAAATACTCTTTGTACCTCCAACAACTCCAGAGCATTGAAAAACATTGCACTATGTAATGAATATAATGTCTTGGCATTATTGTAAAATATATCTGTAGTATTGTGTACTATGTATACCCCTGGCTTGTTTCTAAAAAACAAAAAAAAATTCTGACGCAGGTGTACATTGACGGGTCCTTAAACAAGCCCTCATAATAAATCTCCAAATGATTGACAAATTCATTTGTGAAATGGATTGATGTGAATTATATGCCAATGATTGGCTTATCTTCAATAATATGGTAGTAAACAATTTATTGTATTCTAAAGCCGTTTATTTGTATTGTCTTATCAATGATTAACTCTTCTGCCACAAGAATGTAATGCATTTTAATTATCTGAATATTTTTTTATATAATATTACTTGTGTAACCCCCATTCGAGGGAACGAGACGTTGTGTCCCCCTTGCCACAACACTGTACCAAGCCGCTATAATGGCTGATAACCTTATTCTCGGCTCAGTGCAGAACCTGACTGAACAGATGCACGATCCCCGCATGTTTGGGGGCGGGACATGCAAATTCTGTTCACCAATTTGGCATTGCCATTTTTCATATTAAGAGGTATCTGAGGAGCCTGAAAGAAGCCCCTTGTGTCACTACAATTGACACAACGCCTCGCCTACACTAGTAACCTAGACATTTTTAATTTATTGGTTACTCTTTCTAAAATGAAAATTGAAAGTACACAGACTGGTAAGGGTCTGTGTACTTTTGCGTCCTTTCCTTTCCTAACTAAAAAATTAGTTTTTTTTCTTTATTGGTTTTAACACTGATAAATAAAATAAGCAGATACAAATAATTTCCTGTTGACCGTTTAATTTTCTATTTAAAAAAGAATAAATGGGAATAGACCACATTTTTGTTTTCCTTCAGTGTTTAAAAATGTATTTACACCTTAAATATTTGATACACACATGAAACTGAAACCCCCCTTTCATCTGATTGGTCAACTTGCCCAATCTTCTGTATCCTACTGACTTCAGCTAGAATTAGAGTTGGGATCGCTCTGCAAATTTGTCTCAATTTTCATAAAATATTGTCCCAAACCACCATTAACTGTAAACTATGCATGCCATGTGTATTAGTATCCTGCTGCTTGGCACATCATGGTGTAGTTACGAGGTGTTGCCTTTAATGGATGATGCTTGTGAGATCGCAAGCCACATCACTTGGCCATATGCTGACAGGGAGTTGGTCTATTATATATCATTTTAATTTTTAATAACATTGTATGATTTTGTAGTGACTGTAGTTCCATGTCCCATGATAAATTTAATAAAAAAAAGTTGCATCACTTTGCACGAGTGACCCCCACGAGTTCATTTGAGTTAAAACAAGTACATTTATTTTTTGACATTTAATAATATATTTACTAAATATTCATCCAGGCTTTTGCAATTATGTCTGCAGCACACTCTATCAGCAATCTACAGCTTGCAGAAACATTGCACTTATGGAGATAGGGTGAATAGATGTCCCAATAACAGGGACAGTCCTGATTTTACATGCTGTGTCCCATGTCCCGACATACCAGTCAGGATGACTTGTGTCAACATTTCTGCTATTAGAATTGTATGTCCACTCCAATCCATGTTCATGATGCCTGAACATTAATTTAGCATTCACTTTTATCCAAAGCAACATAACTCTTTTTTTAATTACATTCATCAATGGGACATGAATGTTCACGTACTATAAAATCATACAATGTTATTAAAAATAATATATAAGAGGCCAACTCCCATTCAGCATATGGCCAAGTGATGTGGCTTGCGATCTCTCACACCATCGTCCATTAAGACGCAACAACACCATTATGTGCCAAGAAGAAAGATTCTAATACATATGGCATGCATAGGTTACATTTAGTGGTGATTCGTGTCAGGACAATATTTAAAGAAAATTTAGACAAATTTGCAGAGCAATCCCAACTGTAATTCTGGCTGATAGGTTTAAGGCAGAACAGAAGACGGGGCGGGTTGACCAATCAGATAAAAGGGCCGTTTCACTGCCGCTCACATGGGCATATCAAACATTCAAGCCGTAAATAATTTTTTTAAACAACAAAAGAAATCGAAAATGAAACCATTTCCCCATTTCTATTTATAATATTTTAATAGAAAATGAAAAAGTCAACAGAAACTTATTCTATTCATCAGTGTTAAAACCAATAAAGAAGAAACCACATTTTTCTTTTTCATTTTTGGGTTTAAAAAGTAAAAAAGAATGGTACACAGAAGTACACAGACTGGTAAGAAACACCACGGTTTAAGATGATTTTGTTCGTTTTTAAGTGTTTTTGTGTTGTATTATCTTTTCCTTCCACAATGATTGATTTATCTTTAATGTGTATTTTCCTTCTTTTCTTTTTCACTGTTTTTTTTGTTGTTGTTTTGTTTTATTTGTTGGGCAGCATAAATCTGCACTTTTGATTCCAGAAAAGCTGTCAAGCTTAAATTTGTTAATAACATATCGGTTAGAAATGGCCATAAAGCTCAAACAGAGAGCCACACTAAAGTGCCAGGCTAGTGTTGTCATGTCAGTAAAGTCCCTAGCCCAACAGCGTATCAAACATTTTATTATTTCTTGTTTGTAATATATTTATGAAAAGAACATGTGTCCTCTTCATCACAGCGGGGATTACAATTACAACAATGTATGACCAAAATAATTGTGGTTTATGGTTTTAATTTGTTTTAGAATGGTTTCCCTGCCATGGAATTGTACTAAGAGCTGTAATTTTTCACTAAAAAGTGACTTGGGCACAATTATATCAAATGTATTTACCACAGCAAACAATGACAGTTTGTTGTGAGTGCAAAATTAATTCAGTAACAAAGTTGCCGTTTGAATACTCTATACATTTGCCATCTATATGATGAATATGTATACAGTACTGAAGTTTTATTACACAGTCAGATGAAGGCAATCAGAGCATCAATGCTGAATTCTGTTAGTGAATTTTACTTCTCTCACTCATCTGAAGTGATCTACCTGCCAAACATCCCAATGTTGTGTGTTGATCAGTCAAAATATTGCAATATAGGACTGATTACAAATCCAGAAAGAAAAAAAAATATTTGCAGTATATTGTGAAATAATTTATTTATGAATGTATGTATGCATGCTGTACCCACAGATTTGAAATGGTATTGTCTATTTTAAAACATGAATGTATGTTTATATAACACTGCTGTGTATATAATCCACATGAAGGTGTGTTTGCTCTGGTCTGAATCATGAAGGCTTATGGGTGAGAAATAAGCCCATGCATGCTGGTATCTCCAAACTGGTCACATAGAATCACGTTTCTATACCTACGTTTTTACAAAATGATTTTTACGTGGCTTGTAGAACACATTGTAGCACTACTTTCTGGTGAAACTAGTGGTGCTAAAACAAAAATATAAAGATAATTTCCAATATGAAGTATTATCTAGGCCAGTATCACCAATATCGTTTACAGGCCAACATTTACAGGCCTAAAATGGAAAAGTAAAAAGACTTGTTTTGTTTGAAAGTGCACTCAGTAATTTTTTCCTCATTAAAAAAGTTTAACCCCTAAACACATGAATTGTAATTTTGTAATACATGTAGCATGACCTCTCACATTAAAATTAAGACTTCAGTCATATCATTAACCTTATGAAAGCTGTTTTATTTTACATGGAGAGGGTCCGCACATAGAGGCTGACATTTTAGAATCACATGACCAGCTGAATACTACTCGCTGAATCTCAGTACCATCCTGATAATTGACACTTTCACTCATTAATTAAAGTAGTCATGGCTGACTGTGAAGACAACATTTTTACAATGGCATCTGAAACTGAAAACTATTCATTTTAAATTATGTTACATCCCAGTCACTAAGTGTCAGTGTAAGTCCAAGATGACACAAAGACAAAAGTTACTGAGTGCACCTTTAGCCATGGTTCCCTTTCGAAGGAACTTATACATTGCATGATGATGCAATTGGGAACACATCAGTGATTACGTGATCTGAAACCCCTATACAATCATGCCAATTTAATGGCTTTGGTGCAGTTTCCTCAGATTTTATGTTCTTCAGTGCATGAACTGTCTAAGCCTGTGTTTGTTTCTAGCGACTCACGCCGACTGGGTGCGTACAGACACCAGAATCCTCCTTGTGTTTGTCACCCACCCCCTACATGAAAGCATATGTCTCATCGGACATACTCTGACGCATAGCTTGGCGGCCATTTTCTGACGAACGATGTGTGCGAGAACCACATGAGTCATGAGCCGCCGCTATTAAGAAACACTACATGAGAGGATTTGTCGTTGGACGGAAAGAAAACAAAATGTGCCCTTTGTCCCTAATGCCTTTTTATGTGTCATTCTGGGAGGATGCACATGAAAAAGACAATGGAGGCATAGCCTCTCTTTCTCTCCCCTCCCTGTTCAGAGCACTACTCGTGGCAGAGGGGATACAGCATGGTCCGGTGAACCCCAGCCGCAGAACAAGGAGACTAGATTAAGACAAAATTCCCCAAATGAGTGTTGGCAAACACCGCAGAGTGCTTCGTCTGTGCCTTTTCTCTTGAGGGTTTCCTTTCAGGGAAAGACAAGATATTTGAAATTTGAAATCCTTTTTCTTTTTCTTTTTCTGTTACATGGATTATATGAGAGAAGAGAAACTCTCTCTGCTCAGTTTTTGGGTGGTGGCATGGATTTAGCTAAAACAGCTGTTGGATTTGCATGCAATGGTTTTGCACTCTGTTGGATTATATATGCAGAAGAATTCCACCAACAAGATTTTAATCTATGAAAAAAAAACAGCCTTTCAGTTTCACAAGAACCCCCACCCAGTTAAAGCAGACTTTTCTTCTGTGCAAGGTTACCATCAGAGTTCATCTTAATCCAGGAACATTTTACACAAAGTCAACTTGTATAACTGACAAATTAATGATTACAGACTGATGGAACTCTTTAAAATGTGTGTAGCGTTTGTGCAATCACCTATAATTGATAAATATAATCTTTAATTCTGTATGATTTATCTCATTCTACTAAGAATGGTAACTATAAGGTTTAACTTGATCAAATGCAATGATGTGTAAAACCATTATGATTTTGTAACCAGAGATTTTCATGTTTTGTTACCTACACGTGTAACATCCATAAAAAAAAAATTCATATTTTTTCGTAGGATTAAATAAAAGGATAGAAGAAGATGGCGACATTTAGAATCATATGCCCGCATTCTCACACCAAATATGTTGGATTATTACATATATATAATTTAGAGATAGGTGTAGACGGGGACATTTAGTGTCTGCATTCTCACCATAATATGTAAGGGAATTTAGGGTCTCGAAATATGTGAGCTATGAACTAAATAAAACTGTCCTTATTCTACAATATTAGGTAATGAAATGTATAACGGAATTAGTCGCGTCCGACAACCATTACAAATTAGATAATGACGCGTTGCGGCTTAAGCCTTCGTCACACACCCTGACGAAGGCTTAAGCCGCTACGCGTAGGTGTATCTGTCACCAATTTTACTGCTAAAAGCCATGATTTAATAAAGGCTTTTTAACTTTTTTCTACACAATTCGAGTGCCTTGGAAAAAAAATTATTTTTGTTTTTGAGCTTAATTATCCCAAGCAACCAAAGAGCAACGAGATTTCACACCCTGTGCAGCACTTCTTTTGCATTCTTTGCTGTGATGAAATAAGAACTTGATTATTTGCCTGAATAAGATTCTCCACCATTGAAACCATAATATAACGATTTCAAATAATAAGTCTAGTTTTATCCACTCACAGTTTCTATTGAAAGGAATTAGCTTTAATAAGGGAATTATGATTAATTCACTTATTGGAGTGATATTATTCTCATGGCTTAATGAGTATAATATCCCACGTATTCAGGTACAGCATTGAAGTGAAATCTTTCAGAAACAGGGATGAGATTATTTATCAAATATACCACAGTCAATCATCTTTGAATATAGACAAACTTTATTACTATTCTAAACATAAATCTAACACAAAATATACATGAGACAGGTTGGCAAGTAGTGAAAGAATGTGAAATTAAAGGAACTTTATGGAGTTTATCGACAATGCCTTAAAAACTATTTATCCTCATTTGAGTCTACATCGATTTGCTATCAATTTAATCAAAATATTGAATCAATACACCAGCCATTTGGGCACAAACTGGAGGTGTTACTTGTGTGTCCTGGAGTCCTTTATGTTGCTCGGTTCTTGGTTGGAAGTTCGTTCCGTTGTGACTTCTGTATGGCCGAAGTTTATTGTCTGGTATGAATGATGTTAGCTGTGAAGCGAGGCCTTCTCACGCCTTCTGGCATGGAGTCAGTGTGAAGTCTGAGCAGTCAGCAGAGCAGAAGAGACATGAGCAAGAGGCAAACCAAGAGAGGCAAGCCAAGAGTCAAGAAAGCGAGTTCTTCCTGTTTGGAACTATTTGAACTGAGATTGGCCGCATCCCCCAAAAGTGTCCTGCGCCAATCATAAGTGACTTTTCAGGATCACATGGTCGACTGGGCTGTCTTTTCTGACAGCTGATTTGTGACCCTTTGTTTCAGAGTCTTACAAATCTCCTGCTCAAAAATAGTGCATACTTAAACATGAACTCTCATATCTTGAGAATGATACAAGATACATGATGTTCATTTTCACCAGATTGTTCTTCATACAAAAACAAATGTTTGCATATCAAACATGACAAGTTTTAATGGATGTTATACGTGTAGGTAATAAAACATTAAAAAGTCTGGTTACAAAATCATATTGGTTTTACACATCACTGCATTTTATAAAGTTAAGTCTTATAGTTACCATTCTTAGTAGAATGAGATGAATCATAAAAAATTAAAGATTATATTTATCAATTATAGGAGATTGCACATCGCTACACACATTTTAAGGAGGTCCATCAGTCAATAATCATTAATTTGTCAGGTACAAACATAAACACATTTCAAAGTGATTTTCAGCATTATCTAGCAAGGCTAGATTAAGATAAAATGTTTTAGATTTGTGCAAATCTGATGGTAACCTTGCACAGATGAAAAGTCTGCTTTAACTGTGTGTGGAAGATCAGGTTGCAGAGGGGCTGTAACCCGGACACACACACACAAGATGAGACAGTCACAATGGAAGTCAAAAACTGCTTTTATTGTAACAATAAAATCAGGCAAAAGTACAAACGGGCAAATCCAGTGAAGAGTAGTCGAGGGAAGCGTAGGGTCAAAAACCGGGGAATCAAAGAGAGTAAAGGGGGGCAAATCCGGGGTAAACAGGATCGAGAGGCGGGTAAACTAACAAAGGGAGTAGACAGGGGTACTAGGGGAACGAGGAGCTGGCAAGCTAAGGGGGTAATCAAGAGGAGTTCAAGAGGAGATCAAAACTAGATGAGACTAGCAGGGGCAAAGACACGGGAAACTAAATACAATAACCAACAACCGTGAGACGAAAGGGTAGTGATATACATAGGGGCAAGTGCAGGTGTAAACCATGACAGGTGATGAGACGAGTGCAGGTGAAACTAATGTGCAGGAGTGCAGATGACGTGAGTGCAGGTGGTCATAATGTTCTGGGGGATTGGAAATGCGTGAGAAACTCGAGGAAGGGAGATTGCCTACGAGCATGTGAGCGAGTAGGAGCAAAGTGGGCGTGAGGGCTCGAGCGAGCAAAAAGAGCGTGCAAGCTCGAGGGGGCGGAACGAGCGTGGAAGCTCGAGAGGGCGGAGTGAGGGAGCGGGGTTCGTGACAGTACTCCCCCCTCTAAAACGGACGGCTCCTGACGGCCGCGCTCGGTTGCGAGGAAGTGGTGCTGGACGAACCCAACAAACAAAAAACCCTGAACAGGCAACCCACAAAACACACAAACAAAATTGAGGGCAGTCCAAGGGGCATAGAGGGAAATGAGACAGTCCATGGGGTCAATGGGCAGTATCAGTGCCCATCAGTGGTGGTGGTGGCGTAGTGGGCTAAAGCACATAACTGTTAATCAGAAGGTTGCTGGTTCGATCCCCAAAGCCACCACCATTGTGTCCTTGAGCAAGGCACTTAACTCCTGGTTGCTCCAGGGGGATTGTCCCTGTAATAATTGCACTGTAAGTCGCTTTGGATAAAAGCGTCTGCCAAATGCATAAATGTAAATGTAATGTAAATGTATCAAGGCAAGGTCTGGGGGAACATAGCGGACAGGCGGGTGGTCGGGAGATCTAGGGGGCAGCCGTAGGGCAGAGACAGGGTCAGGGGGTCTGGAAGGCGACTGGAGGACAGGGACTGGGTCCGGGGGTCTGGAAGGTGACCACCGGACAGGAATAGGGTCCGGAGGCCAGGGAAGAGGCCACAGGACAGGGAGAGGGTCAGGAAGTCCAGGCTGAGCCGTGAAAGGCGGTGCCGTCAGAGGCGGCACTGTAGGCGGCTCTGGAGGTGGGGTTCTGGAAGGCTCTGGAGGTGGAGCCGAAGGAAGCTTTAGGGGCGAAGGCCTGAAAGGCTCCGGAGGTGGAGCCAATGACGGTGGCGCTGTGGGAGGCTCTAGAGGCGGAGGCCTGGAAGGCTCTGGAGGTGGAGCCGAAGGAGGCTTTAGGGGCGAAGGCCTGGAAGGCTCTGGAGGTGGAGCCGAAGGAGGCTCTAGTGGCAGAGTCCTGGAGGGCTCGAGAGGCTTGGGGGCGGAACCCTGAGAGGCTCGAGAGGAGGAGGAGCCCTGAGAGACTCGAGAGACGAAGCCGTGAGAGGCTTGAGGGGTGGAACCTTGACAGACTCGAGGGACGGAGCCCTGAGAGGCTCGAGGGGAGGAGGAGCCCTGAAAGACTCGAGAGGGGAAGCCCTGAGAGGCTTGAGAGGGGGAGGAGCCCTGAGAGACTCGAGAGGCGAAGCCGTGAGAGGCTTGAGGGGTGGAGCCATGAAAGACTCGAGGGACGGAGCCCTGAGAGGCTCGAGGGGAGGAGGAGCCCTGAGAGACTCGAGAGGCAAAGCCGTGAGAGGCTTGAGGGGTGGAGCCATGAAAGACTCGATAGGCGAAGCCGTGAGAGGCTTGAGGGGTGGAGCCCTGAAAGACTCGAGAGGAGAAGCCCTGAGAGGCTTGGAAGGAGGGGGAGCCCTGAAAGACTCGAGAGGAGAAGCCCTGGGAGGCTTTAGAGGCGGAGCTCTGGGAGGCTCGAGGGGTAGAGCTCTGGGAGGCTCGAGAGACTTGAAAGGCAGAACCCTGGGGGGCTTGGGAGGTAGAGCTCTGGGAGGCTTGGGAGGAGGAGCCTTGAAAGACTCGGGAGGAGAAGCCCTGAGAGGCTTGGGAGGGGGAGCCCTGAAAGTCTCGAGAGGAGAAGCCCTGGGAGGCTTGAGAGGCGGAGCTCTGGGAGGCTCGAGGGGTAGAGCTCTGGGAGGCTCGAGAGACTTGAAAGGCAGAACCCTGGGGGGCTTGGGAGGTAGAGCTCTGGGAGGCTCGAGAAACGGAGCCCTAGGAGGCTCGAGAGGAGGAGCCCTGGGAGGCTCGAGAGGAGGAGCCCTGGGAGGCTCGGGAGGAGGAGCCTTGGGAGGCTCGTGAGGCGGAGGCCGCGAGGGCTTTGAGGGGCGAGCAGATGCTGGCAGAGCCGTGGAAGACTCTGAGGGCGGAGCAGAGGCTGGCAGAGTCGTGGAAGACTCTGAGGGCGGAGCAGAACCCGGCAGAGCTGTGGAAGACTCTGGGGGTGGAGCAGAACCCGGCAGAGCCGTGGAAGACTCTGGGGGCGGAGCAGAACCCGGCAGAGCCGTGGAAGACTCTGGGGGCGGAGCAGAACCCGGCAGAGCCGTGGAAGACTCTGAGGGCGGAGCAGAACCCGGCAGAGCCGTGGAAGACTCTGAGGGCTGAGCAGAACCCGGCAGAGCCGTGGAAGACTCTGAGGGCGGAGCAGAGGTCGGTAGAGCTGTGGAAGACTCTGAGGGAACCTCTGTGGTCTTGAGCACAAGACGAGACTGGGGAGAAGGGGCCCTCTTCCTTCTCTTACGTCTTCGGCCAACAGGGGACGTGGCCATGGGGACGGTCGAGGCTACAGGCGCTGGCACGCCGACCGTGGCAGACATGGGCGCTGGCTCGTTGGCCGTGGCAGGCATGGGCGCTGGCTCGTTGGCCGTTGCGGGCATGGGCGCTGGCTCGTTGGCCGTGGCGGGCATGGGTGCTGGCTTGTTGGCCGTGGCGGGCATGGGCGCTGACTCTCTGGCCGTGGCAGGCATGGGCGTTGACTCGCTGGCCGTGCCAGGCTTCAAGACTGGGGCCGTGACAGGCTTCGGGACTAGGGCCGTGACAGGCTTCAGGACTGGGGCCGTGACAGGCCTCGGGACTGGGGCCGTGTCAGGCCTCGGGACTGGGGCCGTGTCAGGCTTCGGGACTAGGGCCGTGGTAGGCTCCAAGACGGGGGCCGTGGTAGGCTTCAAGACGGGGGCCGTGGTAGGCTTCAAGACGGGGGCCGTGGTATGGAACGCTGGTTCAGTTTCTGCCTCCCCCACAGTAAACGAGGAACCGGCGTCTTCGGTGAGGTTGGTTATTCTGTAACCCGGACACACACACAAGATGAGACAGTCACAATGGAAGTCAAAAACTGCTTTTATTGTAACAATAAAGCAGGCAAAAGTACAAACGGGCAAATCCAGTGAAGAGTAGTCGAGGGAAGCGTAGGGTCAAAAGCCGGGGAATCAAAGAGAGTAAAGGGGGGCAAATCCGGGAGAGTAGTCGAGGGGAGCGAGGGTCAAAGCCGGGGTAAACAGGATCGAGAGGCGGGTACACTAACAAAGGGAGTAGACAGGGGTACTAGGGGAACGAGGAGCTGGCAAGCTAAGGGGTAATCAAGAGGAGTTCAAGAGGAGATCAAAACTAGAAGAGACTAGCGGGGGCAAAGACACGGGAAACTAAATACAATAACCAACAACCGTGAGACGAAAGGGTAGTGATATATATAGGGGCAAGTGCAGGTGTAAACCATGACAGGTGATGAGACGAGTGCAGGTGAAACTAATGTGCAGGAGTGCAGATGACGCGAGTGCAGGTGGTCATAATGTTCTGGGGGATTGGAAACGCGTGAGAAACTCGAGGAAGGGAGATTGCCTACGAGCATGTGAGCGAGTAGGAGCAAAGTGGGCGTGAGGGCTCGAGTGAGCAAAAAGAGCATGCGAGCTCGAGGGGGCGGAACGAGCGTGGGAGCTCGAGGAGGCGGAACGAGCGTGGAAGCTCGAGGGGGCGGAGCGAGGGAGCGGGGTTCGTGACAGGGGCCTTTATGACCAAGCTTGATGCCTGAGTCGCTTAATTTACAATGGTGAAGAATTTCAGGATTGCAAAGGTTGGGTTTTCTTAGATTCAAATCATGTCTCTGCAATTCTTCTGCATATACAGTATACTCCAACATAAACATTTATTTGGTTACAGAGAGAAAGCAGATTACAGTGAATTTCATGTCTCTTTGCAAGATATAAAGTTCATGATTAAATATGCACTATTTTTGAGAGGAAATTTTTAAGAGTCTGAAACAAAGGACCATAACTCAACTGTTGGAAAAGACAGCCCATTTGACCATGTGACTCTGAAAAGTCACATCTTTTCCTCTACATCTTTGGGGGATGCAGCCAATCTCAGTTCAAATAGTTCCAAACAGCAAGAACTCGCTCTCTTGTCTCTTCGTCCTCTTGCTCTTCAGCTGATTGCTCTCTTCATCCTCTTGAGGCTCTTCGGCCTGCACGTGCTTCGTCTGGTCGCTGCGCTGACGACCAGGTTCTCCCATGTGAGATCCAAGAGAACCCGGGACTCAGTGTCCCGAGAAGGAGTGAGAAGGCCTCGCTTAACAATCAACCTCATTCATACAGACAATAAACTTCGACCATACACAAGTCAAAACATCGACAGAATGAACTTTCGGCCAAGCGCCAAGGACCAAGGAAACACCATAAAGACAAGCAAGTACATCTCCAATACTGTGCTCAAAGTGCTGGTGCATTAATCAAATAATTTGGGTAATCCGATTGCTAATCGAGACTCAAAGAAGTTTAATGATTCTTAAGGCATTGTCGATAGACTCCGTAGAGTTCATCTTCACTGTACGGATCAGTTATTTCACATTCTGTCACTCTGTTCACCAACCTGTATTATGTATATATGTGTTAGATTAGATTTATGTTTAGAATAGTAATAAAGTTTGTCTGTGTTCAAAGACGACGTGACTGTGGTATATTTTGATAAATAATCTCATCCCTGTTTCTGAAAGATTTTGCTTCAAAGCTGTACCTAAATACATGTGATATTATTTTCAATAAGCCATGAGAATAATATTACTCCAATAAGTGAATTAATCATAATTCACATATTAAAGCTAATTCCTTACAGTAGAAACAGTGAGCCGATAGAATTAGACATTTTCAATGGTGAAGAATCTATTAAGACAAATAATCTAGTTATTTGTCATTTATCTCATTTATAATGGTTGTCGAATGCGACAAATTCTGTTATACATTTCCTTACCTAATAAAGTACAATAAGGACAGTTAGTTCATAGCTCACATATTTCGAGACCTTAAATTCCCTCCTAAATTTAGCATGCTTGCAAATTACCCTACATATTATGATGGTAAAATGCATGCAAAATACAAATTTTAACTGATTGAGTTCTCAGATTTCACTCTGGATCGATATAGCCCTCCAGCTCATGTCAGCGGTGTGGAAATTCTTCGAAGTTTCTGATAAGGACATCAAATTTGCAATCTGCAGTGTTTGTTCAGCAGAAATTTCAAGAGATATATATACAGAGTATAGCTAGAGATTCTTCAGGAATGCGCCCCGATCCACAGTAGTGCCACAACTAGCGCAGCTACAATACAACTTGAGACGTATCTAGCTGAACAACCCAGTGCCAGAAGCGACAATCCCCTTGACTATGGTCGCATAAACAAAGACTGCTTTCCATTGCTTGCGCGGATTGCACGCAGGTATTTATCTGCCCAAGCACCAGCACAGAGAGTGAGAGAATGTTCAGTGCAGCATCTCATGTTCTTGATGAGCTTTCTGACAGGAGAGACAGGTTTAGCAACTTTTGTTCTTGAAGAGAAACCTGTCACTTGTACTTAAATAGAAAGCGGTCCAAATTGATGTGTATAGCAATTTACATTACACTTGTTCTTCACTTGAGGATACATCTGTCGTTTACAGTTGAGGTTGGATTTAGTTCAATTACTGCTGTTTTGCACTGTCGTTTTGCACAATAATTTTCACTTAAAGTGTACATACGTTTACATAAACAGAATAGAGCACTGATCTATATATATATCATTATATATTATAGTTATATATATATTAGTGGAATAGAGAGGCCCTCTGCCATTCTGTGATCTGCCTTTTTGTTTTAATTAAAATTACTGTTGCATATTTAAACTTTTTGAAAGATTTTAGTTCATTACTTGACTGTTGTTATGCATATAATAGTTTTCTAAAACTTTACATTATTTGGATAATTGTTAAAAAAATCTGTAAAATTAGATTTTTACTGAACTGAATGAAGAATAATATTTAATATAGTTTTAATGTATTTTTTGTCCAATTTTGGTGTTACTTTCAATAAAAGTGTGATTTATTTTATTGGTTTGTTGTTTTTCAATTCAGATTCATTAAATTCATGAAATTAATGAAAAAGTATCATATTAATACAATTCTACACAAAAAAAAAAATATAGGTACAAAAAAAGGAAGTTTCGGTTTTCAGCCAAGTGCATCCAGGATTTTCGGTTTCAGTTTCGGTTTCGGCCCAGAATTTTAATTTCGGTGCATCCCTAATGGTTTCTGGAATGCGGGCAAGAATTATATTTGTCATTTTATACACAGTAATTTTCTTTGAACCAGAAACGTAACATTGAAACTACAAATTTCCACGCCTGTGACATATATATTAGAGAAAGAACTTGTATTTACCTCCAGTATAAGTTAGGCTTCAACGCTCATGAAAAGAACTCAGAAATAGAATTGAACTATCGGATGAAACGCAGACACTCTAAATTAAGACTCCACGAAAATAGTTTGACATTTGAAATTTCCTCAGGAAAGATCTCATTAAAGTGAGGTAAGAAAAGATAGAGCGATGTTTCTCTATCTCTTTCTGAATGGCCGTATTTAATAGCTAGTTTGATGACATTGCGATGTTCCAGTGCATTCAACTAGACTATTTGTAGATGTCTGTGGTTAATCATTGAAGTTGATGTTCATATTTTTGTGTCTGCTCGCTGAGCGAATTTGGAAAATAACTTGTGTAATGTGCGTCTATTTAATAGATTAATCTCGCTCCGAACGAGTTGAAAGTAAAAGCGCCACTCTGTGAAACAATCACGTTAGTTGTCTGGTAACTTGCATTGCTGAAGAATTGCTCTTTAAAAGAACTAGAGTGATACTGCTAAGTTTACTGTTAATTTGTGCATTGTGGAATGCGCCGACGTTCAAATGCCTCGTTGAAGCTGTATTTTCATTAGTGTTGACCAAGATCACAAATCTCTGGTGTGTGTTACTATGATGAAAGTTCACGGGAAGTCCTAAAGAGACTCTTCCGGGGCAACTTACCGCACATGCGCAACCTGCCGACGGCACGTTATAAATAAATACAGCTAAGCTATTAGCAAAACACCGCTAAAGCTAATAGCATATCACAGCACTTCTAAACTAACAAGTTAGCAGTCATTGAAAGTCCATAACAACCCTAGCACAAAAAGCTAGCGATTTGCATCCAGCAGCATGTAACAGTTCAATACAGATTGTTTGTGAACAAACTTTAAGCAATTTAACCCCTTATCTCAAACATTAAACTTATCTCCCTCATGCATTTTATTCAGATTTTCTCCCTCTCCATTATCTCATAACACAAATTACTGTCTCTCAATAAGCAACTGAGTGAAGTTAATTTAAGCTGAGTTTGGAGAGCTGATTAAAATGGAACTTTCCTTCACATTTCTTTTATTTTCACTTATCAATTTCTTATCGAAGATGAACTACCTGATAATAATAGGTCTGAAACAGTGTACGTTTACTGAAAACTTACAGCTGCCTCTCATTCTTGTTATTATCTGCCACACATTCATTTCCAATTTATTTTAATTTCTTATAGGCTGTTTTCATTGTATTTCACGTGTGTGTTGGGTACTGAGTGATTCTATTCTATGTGGATGGGCCCCCCACATTATTACATTAATAACTCAGTCTCATAACAATATAGAAATAGAAAACTTCCCCATTGTGGAATTTTAAATTGATCAAATCCCTCCAATAAAATGCTGTTACATAATCACGATCCACGAGCACCAAGCCTCAATCAGGATCCCTGTTATTGATATTAAGCATAACAACAGAATATTTATTGGTGGATTGTTCTCATTTAGTCTTTGTTTATTTTCCATTACATTTTTGAATCTCTGTCTCCCCCTGACTTTTCTATCCCTACTGTTTACAGTCTAGAGACAAAGCCTGTTGAGCCACAGATAACCCTGGTTAAAATATTTGTCATCAATAAGAGTCATCTTGAAATGTCAAATCATTATCCAAATTTTGTGTGTTCTCCCTAGTCTGAACCTCACGCAACAATTTTTTTTGTGTTTATCAACTCAATCAAATTCGCAGCAACGTCCGGAATGTAATTGCAGAGAGAAGCACCAGGTAACCATCAACAACCCCCGAGTGTGTCTTTGAGGCATCTGTGGTAAGCAGTCCAACTGTACCACATAAACAGGTGTATGGTGTCAATCCTGCCAGAATGAAAAGAAAGAAATATTTAATTACACGTCACTATTTGTTCACATTCACTGAAAACAACCTTTAGCTGTTACTACCCTTCATTTGTGTCCACACATATTGAAGCCAACATCTAGCTGTAAACCACACTTAGGCCCTTAACCCTGTGTATATCTGTGTCAGCCCTCTCTCCCTAGTCTTCCACTCCAGTGTGTCAAAATGTGGCTGAAAACAGACCCCAGAGCCCACTGGAAAGACTTGAAGGTGATAGTGAGTGACATGCTGGGAAAAGTCACCAACTACCTGGCACACAACCTCATTGGCCCGATGAATCAGATCGACACCACCCATCAAACACAGGAAGTAAACAACCTAAAGCTGCAGTCCACAAAGACCCAAAAGGTGCTAACACATGCCATGTGCCGCATAGACCAGCTAGAATCTGAAAGCCAAGAATGACGTATGGTGTCCAAACAATTGGAACAAGTGTCAACGAGAGAAATCGAATGGCCCCAGGAAGCCCTGACAGCTGCCAAGCAAAGAAAGCAGTAGGCTAAAGCCGCCCAAGAGGACCTGGAAAAGAAACTCCAGCACACTGAGGTGCAACTGGAAAAGGCCAAGATGAACTCTCGAAACAAGGCCTTGGAAAGCCATCTGGACACGTCCAGAGCAGAAATTAAAACCCTGACCCAGCAACTTGACCTCACCAAAGATGAGCTCGACATGGTCAGAGATGAACTGAAACACACTTACGAGTTAAGGCGAAAGTTTAAGATGGAAGGGCATCCCACAGCAGCACTCCTGGTCTACAATGCTGCATCCTACAACCGCAGTGAAAGGGAAACATCCCAACAAACCCTGAAGCAGTATGTGGAATGGATCTTATGGACCTCGACAAGCTGGCAAGGAACATTGACAAGTTCACACCAGATCCTGCTGAGGGTCACAAGATCCATGCTGAGGGTCACAAGATCCATGCTGAGGCCTCAGATGACCAACAGAGATACTTTATACCTACTATGGATAACATCCTGCCATGAGGTAAAAGGTTTTATTAACAGACAATCGAACCACAAAAAGTCTGACTACCAACGTCTGAGAGAGGCCCTGGTTTAAGAATTTTCAGACCCAGAGTCTGGACAAGAACTGTTTACCTCCCTGAACACCAAACAGGGACAAAAAGAAACCATTCAAGTCTACTACCGTAGACAACGTCAAGACTACTTCCAGTCTCTAAACAAATCTGAGATGGAAGAAGAACTTGACTTCAAAACCATCTTCCTCCGAAACCTGCATCCCATGGTGAGATATCATCTAGGAGTCACGGCCTGTCCTCACACGATAACAGCTCAACAACTGAGTGACTTGGCACACAAGGCTTATGTTAAGCAAAGAATGGCCTCAAGAAAGGCTCAAAAGGCATCGTCAGTCTCAAGCCTCACCTCTCAAGAGCAAGGGCTGGCATCAGAAAATATGTGGCATCATCGCAAAGCCAGTTGCTTCAGCATAGAGCGAAATAAAACACATGGCGTTCAAGAGCGTGTCCCCCACATATTGCCAGACCCATATGCACGTCCAACCACTGTGAGAAACCGTGGAACAGACCACGTCCCTCAAGCAGTCCAAGAGAAAGGATGACATGGGAACCCAGATGGACACTTAAAGGCAACCGATGACGAAAGCCATTGCAACAGCGTGTAGACAGACACAGAACTGAGCCTGCACATGAACACAGAACAGTGATTACTCACGAACCAGATGAGCCACCTGCAGAAAGCTCACCAGAACTGCTGAAGCTAGTCACAGCATACTTCAAGCAGAATCCACACAAGGCTGACCATAAAAACATTTAATAATCCTCCTGTCACACTCAACGACAGATATACCAGCACCAGGCACAGCAGTGACTGACATGGCACCGGCTTATGGACTGAAAACTCAGTCATTAGCCTAAACCACATCTTAATTCGACATGACAGGAACTCAGTCATATAAAACTCATGACAAGTTATATACACTCCTCAAGAACTGTTCAAAAAGACTTAAGTGAACTGTGGCACCTAGTGGATCCAGATTAGCCAAGACACAAAGCAGCAATCTCCAAATGGGTCCACCAAAACCAAGTAGATAGAAACAAGCTCCAAGACCAGAAAAGGGGGGAGTTTGAAACAGTCTGACAAAGGTTGAAACAGTCTGACACGGTTTACAACAGTCCCTCAATGCATCCAAACACTATAGGGAATTAACCAATTGTTTTCCTCATCGACAAGGCACCCAACATTACTTTAAGGTACTCAGAAACCCTACCTACTACTCGTACATATAAGGTCACCCTAAAAACTCAACACTGGTTAAGTAACTTACACGTTACAATAAGGAACACACTCAAATAGGCAAAATGCTACAGCTAATTCCATTAAGCTAGCAAGAACGTCAAGGGCAGTATATCAGGATTGACTCCTTGTGCTTTCACAAGACACCATGCATTCATAGAGCATTCAGAAAGCCTCGTGCAAAAAAGACATTTATCTGTGATATGACATGATATTGTGGACAAAGAAACCATCCCAATTAAATTGAAGGAACTTAATGCGTTAAACTACACAATTGAACCATGCGTTTCACCAAGCCTTCGTGTTATGACCTAGCCTTCGGTACTTCCCGAGTGAAGAGTGTCAAATTAAACTCAATCCTCCTGGTTTTAAATGGCTACTCCTTCACCTTTGGTTCTAAATCATGACAGAAACAAGGTGGAAGGAATTCTCTAATCGGAACTGACTCTGACCCTTTACAGGTTTCTGAACCACTTAAGATACTTAAGTATGACTCTAAAACCAAACAATCGTAGAAGAGTACCTGACTACCAAAACATCCCAAGAATCCTCAATGCAAGAACGCTTAATGAATAACTAGTTATTCTGAACCAGTGCTTTAGCTTTGATGGAGGTGTTGTCTTGTTGTTGTTTGTGTTTTCTTCTTGTTTTCCAGCGATTGCAGAGATTTGCTTCTACTTCAAACATCTTCAATCAAAAGGGTGATATATTGGATTATATATGCAGAAGAATTCCACTAACATGATTTGAATCTATGAAAAAAAAACCCAGCCTTTCAGTTTGGAATGTGACAATGTCGTAAATCACTTCCCAAGAACCCAGAAACATTTTACACAAAGTCACAATACTTTGCTGAATCAACCTTCTAACTTGTATAACTGACAAATCAATGATTGCAGACTGTTGGAACTATAATTGATAAATATAATCTTTAATTCTGTATGATTTATCTCATTCTACTAAGAATGGTAACTATAAGGTTTAACTTGATAAAATCTGAATCTGAGTCTGAAACAAAGGACCATAACTCAACTGTCGGAAATGACAGCCCAGTTGACCATGTGACTCTGAAAAGTCACTTCTGATTGGCGCAGGACACCTTTGGGGATGCGGCCAATCTCAGTTCAAATAGTTCCAAACAGCAAGAACTCGCTCTCTTGTCTCTTCATCCTCTTGCTCTTCAGCTGATTGCTGTCTTCATCCTCTTGAGGCTCTTCGGCCTGCACGTGCTTCGTCTGGTCACTCCGCTGATGACCAGGTCCTCCCATGTGAGATCCAAGAGAAGGAGTGAGAAGGCCTCGCTTCACAATCCACCTAATTCATACAGACAATAAACTTCGACCATACACAAGTCAAAACATCGACAGAACGAACTTTCGACCAAGCGCCAAGAACCAAGGAAACACATCTCCAATATTGTGCTCAAAGTGCTGGTGCATTAATCAAATAATTTGGGTAATCTGATTGCTAATCGAGACTCAAAGAAGGTTAATGATTCTTAAGGCATTGTCGATAGACTCTGTAGAGTTCATCTTCACTGTACTGATCAGATATTTCACATTCTGTCACTCTGTTCACCAACCTGTATTATGTATATATGTGTTAGATTAGATTTATGTTTAGAATAGTAATAAAGTCTGTCTGTATTCAAAGACGATTTGACTATGGTGTATTTTGATAAATAATCTCATCCCTGTTTCTGAAAGATTTAAGTACCTAAATACATGTGATATTATTTTCAATAAGCCTTTTCAATCAAGCAATCTTGACGATTGGTTGGTGTTAGCTCGCTCTCACTCAGTCTGGCTGCCCAACATGATGAGCCATGTTTTTCTCATCCATTTGAACAATCAGAGGCTGTGAGTCAACCTAGAGAAGAGCATCTTGTTGCCAAGGCAACAGACTCTGTTTCTAAGTGTGAAGCTAGACTCGTGTATGATGCAGGCGCACCTATCTCCAGTTTGCGTTCTGTCATTATACCAGTGTCTAGCTATGTTAACAGTCGGACGTGTTCTCCCTGCAAGAACATTTCACAGGCTGTTGGGGCTCATGATCGTGGCTTCTGCTGTCATTACATTTAGTGGTGTATCTCCTGTCCAGACAGGATCTGATACCTGGAGTATATACATTACTTCCTCAGATTATGGAACAAATCTGGAGGAGGTATGGCAGAATGGAAGTGGACCTGTTCGCGTCAAGCGAAACGTTGCACTGTCCTCTCTGGTTTTCTCTCTCGACCCCGACACCACTGGGCATTGATGTGCTGGCGCATCAGTGACCTGTAGCGTGTCTTTGTGTGTTTCCGCTGATCAGCCTGCTGCATGCAGTTCTGCAGAGGGATCGGGAGGATAGTGTTCCCTTTATTAACAATTCACACATCATACCAATCACCCGTGGCCTGCCACATGCACCGCCTATGCTTATTAGCCTTAAAACAAATCAACCATGTTTGAAATTAAGCACTGTAAAATATTTAATTCCATGCAAAAACATTATAAAAATCTAAATTTTAGCCAACAAAACTGTGTGCTTAACCCCCTGGTTCCGTCATTTGTGTCCTCATGTGTGAATCACAATCCATATTCATGATTGTTCACGCCTCCTCGCATATGACCTTTCAACACTAAAATTGTCTTAAAGTTCAATATTGTTTTGTATGAATGAGTGATCAGGATGGTTTTCACATCATTTTGTAGCAAAAACTCTAGGCTACAAGATGCAGTTCTCAAAAGTCTTGTGGACAAATATTTATTATGTGTTATATGGCCTTATTTCAATGGCTTAAAATTTTTGTTTTTTAAAAAACCATGCATAAATGTTATTTTCTCAAAAATACAAACATGTTCACACATGTTGCTCACATATTATTGTAGCCCAGTTTGTGCTGAATACAGTGTTATCAGACTTTAGCCATTAATATGTTTCTAAGCAACTGAAAAAAGCACAAATGTCAAGGCATGTCAAAACTTCTCCAGTGCTCAAAACGCCCTCAGACCCCAGAGGGATAATGTGACACCGTCAGATATGAAATAAAACAATTGGGATTAGCATTTATAGATATTCTGCTCTCTCTTGGAGTTCAAAATGTAACAGGACCAGCTCATCGCCATAATCATATGCTAGATTTAATTCTGTCATATGGAGTTGATGTAGATAATATAGAAATTCTGCCGCAGAGCAATGAAATCTCAGATCATTACCTCGTCTCTTCAATGCTGCGATCAGCTAATGTTACTCAATCTACACCACGCTATCTTTCAGGTAGAACAATTCTTTCGACCACTAAAGATAGCTTCACTAATAATCTTCCAGATCTATTTCATACACTCAGTTAACCCCAAAGCCTAGAAGAACTTGATGAAATAACAGAAAATATAAATACTGTCATCTCTAGCACTCTTGATAGCGTAGCCCCCCTTCGATTAAATAAAATGAAAGAAAAATGTCCTGCACCATGGTATAATGATCACACTCATACTCTCAAGAGAGCAGCTTAGAAAATGGAGTGCAAGTGGAAGAATACAAGATTAGAAGTATTTCGCATTGCACTAAAAGCTGCCAGGTCAGTAGATTTTAGTAAACTTAATCCTAGGTGTTTATTTAGTACTGTGGCTAAATATGTTAGGAATTAAGCCACAATAGAACAAAATATTATGTTGCAGCACAAGAGTAATGATATTAATTTCTTTACTGATAAAATTGAAATAATCAGAAAATTTTTTAAATTATGCAATTATCTGTCATAACACGTCAGAAAACAGTGTCTCATAATTTTCTTCACATGCAACTTCAATTCTTCACTGTCATAGGTCATGAAGAGCTAACAAAACAGATCCAATACCAACCAAGCTCTTAAAAGTGGTATTCCCTGTAATCTTAGAACCTCTTCTTAATATGTTTTAACT
Organism: Xyrauchen texanus; assembly: GCF_025860055.1. Taxonomy (NCBI): domain Eukaryota; kingdom Metazoa; phylum Chordata; class Actinopteri; order Cypriniformes; family Catostomidae; genus Xyrauchen; species Xyrauchen texanus. The sequence continues at coordinate 45,443,532 of NC_068290.1, read as the reverse complement.
CCTCGCTCGCCTTACGACATGTCCCAGGAAACTTTAAAATGGCAGTTATCAAACCACTTATTAAGAAGCCACAACTTGATCCTGGAGAACTGTCTAATTATTCACCGATTTCAAATCTCCCGTTTATGTCAAAAATACTAGAAAAGGTAGTATATGAATACAGAGAAATAGTATATATGAACAATTTCAGTCAGGATTTAGACCCCAACACAGTACAGAGACTGCACTTACAAGAGTTACAAATGGTTCTCCAGGCTCTTATCACCTGATCGTGGCAGCATTTCACTTCTAATGCTTTTAAATCTTAGTGCTGCATTTGACATGACTGATCACAACATTCTCTAAAATAGGCTAGAGAATTATGTTGGCATTTGTGGAGTTGTATTAGCATGGTTTAGGTCCTAATTAGCAGACCACTACCACTTTGTCTATGTAAATTAGGAATTGTCAAACCAAACAAAAGTAAAGAATGGAGTTCCATAGGGATAAGTTTTAGGGCCTCTGCTTTTCTCCTTGTATATGCTTCCCCTGGGAGATATTATCAAGAATCGTGAGTGCTGACGATACCCAACTTTAAATTTCTTCAAAACCTGATGAGATTTCACAATTCTCAGAATTAGCAGAGTGTATCAATGAAATAAAAGATTGGATGGCCAGAATTTTACTTCTACTTGATTCCGACAAACAGAGGTACTAATTGTTGGACCAAAAACCTCTAAAAATAAGCAGCTAAAATATCATGTGACTCTCGATGGATGTACAGTTACATCATCTTCAACAGCGAAGAACTTAGGTGTTATATTTGATACCAATCTGTCCTTTGAAAATCAAATGACCAATGTTTGTAGAACAGCATTCTTGCACCTAAGAAATATTGCTAAAGTACGACACATGCTCTCTGTTGCTGATGCCAAAAAAACCAATTCATGCATTCATGACCTCAAGACTACATTATTGTAATGCATTACTGGGAGGATGTCCAGCAAGATCAATAAATAAACTTCAATTGGTTCAAAATGCAGCAGCCAGAGTGCTGACGAGAACCAAGAAATATGATCATATTTGCCCCATTTTAGCATTGTTACATTGGCTACCTGTCAAATTTCTGTTAACTATGTACAAAGCTTTGAATGGTCTAGCTCTGCAGTACTTAAGTGACCTTCTACCACACTATATTCCATCATGTTCATTACGTTCGCAAAATTCTGGCCTGATAATAGTTCCTACAATGTAAAAATCCTGAAAAGGAGGAAGATCCTTTTCATATTTGGCTCCTAAACTATGGAATAGTCTCCCTAACACTGTTCGGGATGCAGACACACTCACTCAGTTTAAGTCTAGATTAAAGACTCATGTATTTAGCAAGGCATTGCCAAATTTCCGGTGAGGTTTTCGGTTTAATCTGTGTGTTTTGTTGTTTTCTCTCCCTCATGTTTTGCAGGCGAAGCCGGCATGCATGATCAATGTTTCCATGGGAACATTGATTGTTCCTAGGGGAACGCTGATCATGCCACTAATTCACTTCCTACTTATACCATTTGTGTTCTCAGTATTCTTGCTAGATTGTTGTTTGATGTGAAGTGATGTGAAGACTTACCTCACTCTCTCTGCCTAGTTGATCTGTTTGGTTGCCCGTCTCTGCCCGCGTGTCAGGAGTGTGGTTACCTCCGGCTTGCTGTATGCTTTTTACTGCGCTCATGAATCTTCAACAGAGGATTCCTCATCTCTGCCCGCATGTTGGGAAAGTGATTGCCTTCCAGTCTGCTGGATGCTGTTCTCTGCACCTCACTACGCTTCTACAGAGGATTCCTACATATCTGCTCCTGACTTCCACAATGCACACACTCCTCTACGAACACACTCTTCACGGATCTGCCCATTGTGCGGCTACAGCGCACTCATCCCCAAAACTCCTTCCCTCAACTGCAGCCGGTATCTCCAGTCTTTTCCAGCACAATTATCATTTAATGTTAAAAAATGCTTTCAACTGTTCTTGTGCTCTTGCATCTCTTTTTCATGCTCTCGCTCTCTGACAGCCATACACCTAATTTATCCATCAACTCACAATTAGGCTGCTTTAGTTAAATATCCTGAAACCAGAAACATTTATCATGAAACCAGAAATATTTATCATGATCTATAACTCTGCAAAAAACTGAACGGCATCTACACTAATATTATTCAATTTGTTTCCCTGTTTGAACCTCAGGATTCACATCCCATGGTTACCAGAGCTGGCCAGATCCAGCTCCATGGAGTTTTGTGTTCCTTGCCACAGTCGCCTTCAGCTTGCTCACTGAAGTTATAAATACAATTGTGATTTATTTAATTATTTATTTTTATACACAATTTACAATCATATTTAATCAAACTTAAAGGACTTCAAGAATCAAAACTGGAGCTTTTGGATAAGTCATGCTTGATCATCTCAAAAGACTCTTGCAGGCCTCTGCCCATTTCCAAGTGGCTTTTTTTCTGCTTCAAAGCATGAAAAGGGGCAGCCTTCTCTGAGAAACCAGGAATAAACTGGTGGTACCATCCTGCCAGACCCAAAAATCATTGGACATCTTTGAAGGATTCTAGTATTGGAAAATTGCACATTGCCGCTACCTTGGACAGATCTGTCTTGATAACTTCACTGGACACAACTTGGCTTAAGAAGGTAAGAGATCTTTGTACTAGGAACATATTTCTTAAGGTTCAAGGTAAGATCTGCTTTGTGTAAAGAGCTAAAGACTTGACTCAGATGTTGCAGACATTTTCCTTTTAAGTCTTTCAGTACACATTCCATCAGTCATTGAAAAGATGCAGCAGCATTTTTGAGACCAAATGGGAGATTAAAATAGCCCAGCAGAAGTCACAAACACAGTCTTTGGTATGCTCCCAGGCTCCATTTCAACTTGCCAGTGCCCACTCTTAAGATCTAACATACAGCATATCTAGGATCTGGGACATAGGATAGCCATCCAAGTATGTTTTTGCATTAAGCCCACGATAATTAACACAAAATCTTAAGCATCTTTCCTTATTCGGATGACATTTTAACGAACCCTGGAAAGAATAAGACAACGATAAAGTGAATAATCAGCACGGCAATAAAATCATCAGCTGCAAGACAAGATCTCCAAACTTACAGCTGCGGCTGGTCCAAGGTAACATCTACCAGAGGCCTTAAAATACATGAAGGGCGGATGAAGTGCTTGAAGGAGGCAAGGTCGGGACCTCGCATTGACCATTATTTTTTGAGGAAAAGGTCAAGTCAGGCGAGTGAAGCTCAGTGGCCGGAAGCAACCCACTGTCGAATGAGCATCAGTACCCCAACAGCTGAGAGTAATTCAAGCACCACATCTAAGAATCTGGAACAAAACCAGTGAAGATTCAAGGCCGCAGACCACTGGTAAAGTCTAGAAGCAAGAACGAGTGGGCAATGGTCAATGCAGACCTGGGCGCCATCCTGGAAGGAATCAGAGGAACAGTGGAGAAAACATTGGAAAGAATGAGTTATCTGATCTACATCTATGGGGCAGAAAGATTCGGAACAATAGAGCAAAGGAAGGAAAGATCAACCCCTCCCAAGTCCAGAAGGCAACAGGAAATTGAGCACCTTATCAAAGAGAGGAAGGATTTGAGTATACGATGGAAGAAATCCTCACTGGAAGAGAGAGAAGGCATTGACCTCCTACAAGCAGAGCTGAAGGGACGCCTGGGAAGACTGCGGAGAGCAGAAAATCTACGAACTCAGCGCAGGAAAAAGGAGAAGACAAGAACATCCTTCTAAAAGGGCTTTTTACAAGGGAAAAGAGCGGATCTCTTAAGGTGCCAAAGAGGAAGCTGGAGCACCACCTGAAGGCGACACATTCAGATGTGCAAAGATTCGAACAAAGAGATCTACCAATGACATACCGCCAACTCCCCAACCAGAACACCAGTTTGACGACAGCCCCCAAAGTGGACTGAGATCGACAGCATAGTGAAGAAGGCAAGGGCAGCTTCTGCACCAGGACCAAATGGAATTCGTTACCGGTTGTAACGAATTCCATTACACCCCAGGTGTTGTGCGGTTTCTGTAGAGGCTAATGAAGGTGACATGGGGCAGCTGTGGCTCAGTTGGTAGAGCGGGTCGGCCACTAATCGCAGGATTGGTGGTTCGAATCCCAGCCCACACGACTCCACATGCCAAAGTATCCTTGGGCAAGACACTGAACCCCAAGTTGCTCCCAATGGCAGGCTAGCGACTTGCATGGCAGCTCTGCCACCATTGGTGTATGAATGTGTGTTTGAATGGGTGAATGTGTCACAGTGTAAAGCGCTTTGAATACCGTTAAGGTTAAAAAGGTGCTATGTAAGTGTAGAAAAAACAAAAAAACATGGCTGTTGAAGGCAAGATCTTCTTTAGCATTGTTGCTCAAAGAATGAACACTTACTTTAAACAGAACAAATTGATTGACACGTCGATACAGAAAGCCGGGGTACCAGGTTTCTCAGGATGCCTTGAACATACAAGCATGATTTGGCAGCAAATACAATCTGCAAAAAGGGAAGGAAGAGACCTGCATGTTTTATTCCTCGACTTGGCCAATGCTTTTGGATCTGTCCCCCATTCTGTCATCTGGGTAGCATTCAACTTCTTTCATGTGCCTGAAACCATCACAAATCTGGTCAGGAACTATTTCAAAGATTTGCAATGTTGCATAACAACTGCAGAATATACAAACATCATGGCAATCACTGGAAGTAGGTATCATGGCAGGGTGCACCATATCTCCCCTAGCCTTCACCATGGCAATGGAGGTGATCATCAGGGCATCTAAATGGGTAGTCGGAGGGGAGCGTTAGCAGGCTGGACAGCGGCTAACTCCGATTCGAGCCTATATGGACAACATGACCAACTTGACCTCAATCATTGCCTGTACCAAACGTCTGTTCGTGAAGCTTCACTCCAACATTACATGGGCAAGGATGAAGGCAAAACCCAGTAAATCTAGGAGCATATCCATCATCAAAGAAAAGCTTACCAACCAAAGGTTCAACATCAATGAAACACCCATTCCAGTGATATCAGAGCTTATTGTCAAGAGCCTAGGACGGTGGTATACTGCAAGTCTCAAAGATGCAGAGCAGTGTGATCAACTGAGGGAAGAAATCATCAAAGGCCTTGTCAGTATTGATAAGACTTCACTTCCGGGCAAGCTGAAGCTGTGGTGTCTGCAGTTTGGGTTGCTCCCTCACCTAATGTGGCATTTAACGGTGTATGAGTTTCCCATTTCCAAAATTGTGAAGCTGGAGAGTGTCAATGCATACATCAAGAAGTGGATGGGACTCCAGCGCTGCCTGAGTAACATCGGGTTGTACGGACATGGTGCAGTGGAATTGACTATCTCTAGCCTAACCAAAGAATATAAATGCACCAAAGTGAGGCTGAGTATGACCCTGGCAGAGTCTCAAGATGCAGCCATACGAACAGCTCCTCCCAGACTGGCAACTGGGAGGAAGTGGACCCCAGCTGATGCTGTAAAGCAAGCACAATCCGCACTCAGACATGGAGACATAGTAGGACAGGTGCAACAAGGAAGATCTGGGCTTGGACTAGGGACAAGTCGACCTGCATGGCACAAGGCAATACCTGCAGAGAGGAGAAAGGAGGTAGTTCCGGAGGTCCGGCACCAACAGGAAGCAGAGAGATGCGCAAAGGCAGTGTCACAAGCCAAGCAGGGCCAGTGGACTAACTGGGAAAACCTGGAGCACCATAAGCTCACTTGGAAAGATCTGTGGGAGATGGAAGGAAGCCAAATCAGCTTCATCATCAGGGCCACCCACGATTTTCTTCCGACACCCAAGAATCTTAACTAGTGGTTTGGAGATGATCCAGCATGCCCTCTCTGTCAAACCCCAAGCAACTCTCAGGCACATCCTCACTGGCTGCAAAATTAGTCTGTCCCAAGGGCGTTACACCTGGAGGCATAACCCGGTCCTATGCCAATTGGCATTCATTCTGGAAGGAAGGCGGTCTTCCATCAATGCCCTCCCTCACCCAACATCTGGACACTCATACACTATCCCCTTTGTTGAGCAGGGCAGGGCCCAGTGAAACCAGCTGCAAGAGTGGATACCACCCTCTTGGACGCCACACAGGACTGGAAAATCCAAGTGGATCTAGATCAGCAACTCAAGTTTCCATCTGAGATTTTAAACACCAAGCTCAGGCCGGATCTTGTATTGTGGTCAACTTCACAGAAGTCCCTGTTCATCGTGGAACTAACTGTACCATAGGAGTGGGAGAAGCATATGAACGGAAAAAGCTGAAGTACACTGATATAGCTCTTGAGGCAAAACAACAAGGCTGGCGTACACAGGTACTTCTGGTAGAAGTTGGATGTAGAGGATTTGTGGCCACATCTATAGCCAGGCTCCTGAAGGGGGTGGGAGTTCGGGGACAGGCCTTCAGGAAAGCAATCAAATCACTGTCGGAGGCAGCAGAGCAAAGCAGGTGGTGGATCTGGATAAAGAGGAAGGACCCCAACTGGGCTGCAAAGAACAATAAAGAGGAGTAAAAGCAGAAGGGGGCTCATCTGGGATGGCAGGTTTTGCCGTTGAGCCCTCTGGAGGTGTTGTGGGCCTATCAACGAAACACGGTGAAGGAAGGTGCCCACCTGAAGACCCTGATGAACGTTTTACCCCTCTCCCCATTTAAAACAATGAAGTGCTTATTATTAGGGATATTAACATCAAGTCCTTGAAGCTGAACCTTCTTTGCCACAATGGGCAAAGCCCATAGTGAGATTGAAGGACGAATTATATTGTTGTTCAGTCTATAAACTGCTGTTTTTCCACCAACACTATGTATGCTGTCCTCCTTACAGGTACTTTGGTGGTGGTTATGATACAATGCCTAACTATGTTGGAGTGACCTATTTCGTGAGTGCATAAAGTCTGCCAATCTCTCATCAAATTCTCTAGGAAGATTTTTAACTGGTCTGTAGTGTCTGTTTTTAGGGTTAATTGGTAAATGGATTGTAATATTTTGAAGGATTCTTCTATGGCAGGTATAGCAAGATAGTCTAAGGCAATACCATAAGTGGGTAGTAACACACTACATTTACTCCATTACATTTACTTGAGTAACTTTTTGTAATAAAATTACTTGTATGAGTATGTTTTATTGTGGATACTTTTTACTGTTACTCAAAGTAAAAGTAAAATATTTTTGTAGAAATGTACTTATTACAACGGGCAACATTCCTGTCATTACATTACTGGCTTTAATTCAATGACTGTTATTAAATGCGTAAATTACGAGAGTTTTTTGAATGGGACTTTTATGACAGCGGAACTTATTTCCGCAATCTGTCACTCAAGTCGAGCTCATCACTCCTGCAGCAAGCTTTCAAAACAAACACTTTCTTTCGCCATGCAATGCCTTCATTTTACACAAACACAAGCGGATATTTCAAGCTACATTTCAGCACTAACTTAAAGCACATTGTGGTAAGATTTGGTGATTTTGTGATAATGTGAACTTGTAATAATTGCTAGAAAGGTTTCCAAACTTTTATTCTAATTGAAAAATTTATCTGACAAGTGTCCTTAGTGATAGTTTAGCCATAAATTAATATTCTGTCATAATTTTGTCACCTACCTGTTGCTCCAAACCCATGTGACTTTCTGTATTTTGTGGAACTCAAAAGGATGTTAGACAGAATGTTAGAGACAGAATGCATAAGGAGGTTACCCCAAGTGACTACCCTCCCTAGCAACTGGGACAATTTGGTTGCTTAGGAGACCTGGCTGGAGTCACTCAACACACCCTGGATTCGAACTCGCGACTCCAGGGGTGGTAGTCAGCATCACATGAATTCACAAATCGTGAAGAATAACATGGAATATAATTTTTCATCTCTACAACAGCACAAGGCAGATTACTAACAAAATATTCAAACTGCAAACTATCTTTTCTGTGGTCCTTTTTTCAGCCTATACACACAAAGTGAGGGAACAGAAGTCACATAGCACAATGCACACATAAAGGAAAAAGGCTCTGCTTTGGTAACATATTCAGTGTGTTTGTTTAGTCTGTGATGAACACATTCATTTTTGTAATAAACTCTTAATTTCATATTTTTTATTGTTGGTCTCTGTGATTATTAATCTATATATTAAGGTAAACATTTTTCTAAAAATGAAATACATCTTTAATTAAAATGTAAATGATAGTAATTTAAAGATGCCCAAATCTCCAACACTCATTTGGAAATGGGGTGTTTTACCCCGACAATTTAAGATTAAGATTCAACTTTATTGTGCAGAGTACAGGTACAGAGCCAATGAAATGCAGTTTTTTGCATATCCCAACTAAGCTGGGGTCAGAGCACAGGGTCAGCCATGAAACAGCGGCTCTGGAGCAGATATGGTCAAGGGCCCAACAGTGGTATCTTGACAGTGTTGGGGCTTGAACCCCCAACCTTTCGGTCAGTAACCCAGAGCCTTAACCGCTGAGCTACCACAAATAACACTTTCGTGGCATTTTCAACTCAATTTGTGTAAAGCACCAAAGCACTACGTGATCGCTTGTTTTACTACTACACTACTAAAGCCAGGGAATTGCTTTAACAGGATTTAATTGAACAACTTCAGCATTACGGCTCATTACGACTGATTAATTACACAAACTCAAGGCCTTTACCTCTTACTGGACTTTCCACATTGGAGAGGACATACTGTTTAAAATGGCAGAGTTTCTAAAGTGAATGACTCTTGCGCACTGGGGTGGAATGGAAAAAAAGAGGAAGTGGAGAGCATTTGTTTGTAAACAGTAAATTCTATTTCAAAGAATGAAATAAGACTGCCCTCACCTGATCATGTCTTGCGCACCACCTGATGTCATGTCACACCACATGAAATCACAGGATCTGTTTCACTTTGACGTGCATTCTCAAAGGCCACACCTGGATTTTTTTTTATAACCAAGAAAGATGGAAACCTCTGGCTGTGTATAAGGTTTAGAGCTCATAGCAAGGTCGCCATTAAGATCAAGTAACCCCTGCCATTCATTGCGTTTGCGTTTGGCCTGCTTAGGGGTGCGACCATTTTCACAAAGATTAATTTACGCAATGTTTACCATCTAGTGTGTATCAAAGAATGGAATGAGTGGAAAACAGCGTGTAGCACCCCTACTGGCCATTATGAATATCTTGTCATATCATGGTTTACCTAACCGTTCAGCAGTTTTCGTTAATAAGGTCTTGAGAGACCTGATCAATCATACAGTGTGCGTGTGCCTAAGTCATCATAGATTATCTTCTCCAGATCCCTTCAAGAAGACCAGAAGCATGTCTATCAGACACTCCAGTGCCTGCTCGAGGATCAATTATATGTGAATGTAGAATTTTTTTTAATTTGTCCTGTCACCTCTATTCTAGGCTTCATCATTTCTCCCAAAGGGATCCAGCCAAGATGTAAGCAGTGGTGACTGAGTGATTCTTGGGTTTTGCAAATTTTACAGGACATTTTACTGCAGCCCCAATTACCAGAAATGCAGTAATAAGGCCCCAGCTGTCTTATATAGCCATGGATTTTATTTCGGGTCTGCCCCGTCTTCAGTTAATACTGTGATTCTAGTAATTGTGGATCGATCCTCTGAAACCAGTGTCACATTAGACGATGTTTCGAGTGATTTTCAGGTGCTAGCTTCATTGAAATAACATGTCAGAAAAAATTTCCTCTGTCGCTGAGGCAGGCTCTTGTGTTCTCCTCAAGTGACCAATGAGCTTCTTTTGCTGAAGAACTGACAAGACATCAAGCTGATCTGAATGTCTTCATCCTACTCTGCTGCATATCATCACAAACTGATTGTAATTCATATGATTCTGTCACTAAGCATTTTTTTCTTACAAAAATTACTTAAAAATCTGAAATCTGAGGCAAAACAGTCTGTTTTTACATAATGTCTTTAATCTCTGAAAGCTGCATATGGACATACACATTCTAATGCAAGCCTGGAGGGGATAAATACACAATCACACACTTTCACAATGTAAAGTAACTCTATTGTTTATGCTCATGTGGTACTCCTGTTGCTATTTCAGCAAGCTCCATGCGACAGGGAATCAAAGAGAGAGAGAGAGTTGTGGTGAGTTGGTATGTGTGTCACACCTCCACCATTATGTATTCGCAAGTGTGTCACACCACTGACTGAAGAGAGCAAATCTCAGCAAAACAGTCAGCATGTGTGTCACCCTCAGCTAAACAAGTTGTTTTGAGTCTGCTGGTGTGGTGCCAGTGTGTGTATTATATATTGGGTGTGTGTGATATGCATCATCAGTGCAGTAGTACTGGGATGGCAGTGCATATAGTTTAGCAGTTTAGTATTTATTGCACGCTATACGCTGCATGATACTTCTGCTTGCTACTTTCTGCTTACAGCTACTGCCACCGACTAGCCCTTGAGCTAGGGCAAAAAGAGGAGCCGAGTGCGTAAGTCTCTTCCTGTCGGTACATAGCCTCTCCACCGCCAAGACTCCTACAGTGCCTCCTTGTGGCCACACACGGTAACTGGGCCCCAGAGGCGTGGTGTGCAGGCCCACCAAGCAGTGGATAAATCCTAGCACCTGTCAACCACGGCCCCAGCTATGGGTAAATAGTCCCACTGCCTTGTGGGGTAGCCTATAAAGGCAAAGGCTAAGGGAGCACACCCTGAATAAAAAGAAAAAAAGGACCTCAACGGCTGAACAAGGCAGAGGATGATGGCTGACTTAAGAGGAGCATCACAACGGCTGGAAAGGCGGATGAAGGCAGCAGCAGTGACGGGTCTCCAGTTGTCTTGGACTCCATGCCACTGGATCCTGACCCAGACCTGCCAAGGACTGTGTGGTGGCTGTCTGTGCACCAGCCTCCCCACGTTAAACGACGCTACACACAGGCATCCTTCACAAAGGGAATCCACCCTGCCACCATGGATAAAGTCCTATGGCGACCAGCAAGCACATCAGGTGATGGGTGTCAGATTCAGTCGCTGGCCTCCTGAAACGAGGCAGAAGAGCTCTTCGGCAGCTACACCCATGACTAAGCAGTCCTATTTAGGATCTGCTCTGCTTACCCCACATGGGGAAGGGGCTAGAAAAGGTGCCCTAAAAATAGCCTGCCTCATACCTCCCGATTGGATTACCACGTCCAGAGGGAACACCCCATTTGCGGTCAGAAACTAAGAAAAGTAAATTTTGGAGCCTGAAATGTGTGCAGTCTGATGGACAGCGCCTCCAGTGGTAGACCTGAGCAACGAACCACCATTGTTGCCAGAGAACTGCAGAGATGCCGGATTTATATAGATATATATAGATCGAAACCCGATGGGCAGGTGAAGGGCAGCTGAAGGAGGAGAAAGGTGGCTACACTTTCTTCTGGAAAGGAAGGTCAGCCAATGAGGCTAGAAACCATGGAGTTGGATTTGCCATCAACAACCAACTTGTCAACCACCTCTCTGAACTTCCTGTGCAGATCAGCGAGCACCTCATGACCATCCGTCTGTTGTTGGTCAACAACCAGACAGTGACGGTAGTGAGCGCTTACGCCCCTACCCTGGACTCCGATGAGGAAGAAAAAGAAGCCTTCTACGCCTACCTGGAAGAAACCCTGTCAAAAATCCCCAGGGAGGACAAGATTATCCTCCTTGGAGACTTTAATGCTAGGGTAGGCTGGGACCAACACCTCTGGAAGGGCACTATTGGCAAGGAGGGCATTGGTAAGATCAACTCAAATGCTTCAGAAGAAGCAGGCCCGGTGAAGACGGAACCTTGACAGCCTTAATGAAACCGCCACCCAGCAGCTACTTCAGGACTGTCTCGAGGAAAGCCATCAGCAAGAATATCCTGATAACATCGAAGACCACTGGGCCCTTCTCAAATCCACCATCCATGACTCATGCGAATCCACCCTTGGGTATCAGTCTAGGAAACATCGGGACTGGTTTGATGAAAATGACACAGAGATAGAACAACTTATCTCCAGTTTCTTGAACATGACAATGAGTTCACTGTACTAAAATGGCCCCCACAGTCACCAGATCTCAACCCAATAGAGCATCTTTGGGATGTGGTGGAACGGGAGCTTCGTGCCCTGGATGTGCATCCCACAAATCTCCATCAACTGCAAGATGCCATCCTATCAATATGGGCCAACATTTCTAAAGAATGCTTTCAGCACCTTGTTGAATCAATGCCACATAGAATTAAGGCAGTTCTGAAGGCGAAAGGGGGTCAAACACAGTATTAGTATGGTGTTCCTAATAATCCTTTAGGTGAGTGTAGGTATATAGGTATATATAGGTATTTTATTTAGTTGTGTAGTCTCATGTGGTTCTGTGTTTGTCCTATTTTGTTTTTATGTAGCACCGTGGTCCTGGAGGAACATTGTCTCGTTTTGCTGTGTACTGTACTAACTGTATTTGGTTGAAACGACAATAAAAACCACTTGACTTGACTGATGAGGGAGCTCAAGAACAAATGGTGGACAGAAAAGGCTCTAGAACTCCAGAGACTGGCAGATTCAGGTGATATCAGAGGCTTTTTCAGTGCCACTAAGGCTGTCTATGGCCCTAGCCATCGCAGCTTAAATCCCCTGCGCTCAAAAGATGGACAGATAATGACTCCATCAACGCACATTGGAAGGAGCACTTTCAGGAACTTCTGAACTGTGACAGTTTAGCCTAGCCAGACATCGCCGATCATATCCGGCAGAGCCCCATCAGAGAAGACATGGGGGAACCTCCTACCCTAACTGAGGTTCACAATGCCATCAGGAATCTCAGGAACAACAAGGCCGCTGGTCCTGATGGGATCCCTGCAGAGATCTTAAAGGAAGGGGGGGCCAAGGCTCTGAGACTATATCCACCATCTACTCATCAAGATCTGGGAAAGGGAAGAGCTCCCTTTAGAGCTCTGGGATGCCCAAATTGTTAACATATTCAAGAAAGGGGACAAGGCTGAATGTGGAAACTATAGGGGCATCTCGCTCTTTTCAACAACAGGCAAAGTCCTTGCTCGTGTCCTCGCCAACCACCTGCTACCACTATCTGAGGAGGCACTCCCTGAATCACAATGCAGCTTCTGTCTATCCAGAGGAACAACTGACATGATCTTTTCTGCTCGCCAACTACAAGAAAAGTGTCGGGAACAAGGACTGCCTCTGTACATGGCCTTTATAGACTTGACAAAGGCCTTTGACTCTGTGGATCGTCAGGCACTGTGGAGCATACTATCAAGGTGTGGATGTCATGACAAATACATCTGTGTACTGAGGCTACTGCATACTGACTGAGACCTGAGGGCTCAAACCAAGCTCCTGGTTTACAGAGCTGTGATTCTCTCAACTTTGCTGTATGGAGCGGAATCCTGGAGCACCTACAGCAGACACCTGAGAGCCCTGGAAATATCCCATAAAAGAGCCTTAAGAAAAATCTTGAGGATTGATTAGGAAGACAGACACACAAACTCCAGCATTCTGGAGGAAATTAATATGCCCAGTATCACTACCATCATAATGCAGCACCAACTCCGATGGACAGGCCATGTCATCCACATGCCCAACAACCGTCTCCCTAAGCAGATCCTGTACTCCCAGCTAAAAGGAGGACAACGAGCTCCCAGAGGGCCAAAGAAACACTTCAAGGACAATATTAAGACCAGCCTGAAGAAGTTTAACATTATGTCCGGCGACTGGGAGGACCTCCCATTGTACATGGACTACTGGAGAAAAGCAGTGCAGGAAGGTGCAGCACACCACGAAACTGAACTCTGCCGTGCTGCGGAGGCAAAGCGGCAACATCGCAAGGACAAACAGAGAAAGGCTCCACCACCACACACCAGCTCAATCTTCCAATGCTCACATTGCGGCAGAATCTGTGGATCACGGATTGGCCTTTACAGCCACCTGAGGATCCACAAATAAGATGACCCAACTGAGAGGACAGACATACTCGTTTCGAGTGACCGCCGAAGAAGGAAGAAGGGGTGCCAGCTTAAGGCTGCTCACTTTATCCCCTTGCCAGGACTTCCCAGTGCTAAGGAGACCACTATTGTTTCACTGATGAAAGAAGTAGTGCATTACCATTGCATACCAGATGATATTGTGGGCCTCAAGGTACTAGAAAGCCTGGGGGCCTGGGTAGCTCAGTTAGTAAAGACGCTTTCTACCACACCAGGAGTTGTGAGTTCGAATCTCAGTGGGGTGCATGGATGCTGTGGATGCTGTGGAGAATAGCACGAAGCCTGAATATGCGCTAAGACTCCATGATAACATGTTCAACAAGCCATGTGACAGACACAGAAGCAAGAGATTCATCCTCCGCCTCCTGGATTGAGGCGAGTCACTACGCCACCTCAAGGACATGGAGCACATTGGGAATTGGCCATTCCAAATTTGGGAAAGATGGGGTGAAAATCAAAAACAACAAAACAAAAGGTACTGGAAAGCCTTCTGGTCATTGTTTAACACCTTAGTAAGTCTCAGGCTATCCTTAGGCTATCATCAACAATTCAAAGGGCAGATCGAATATGTGAACCAGGAGCTTGAAAAGAATCTAAGACAAATACAACAAACTGGTCTGTTCATCAACAGGAATGTCTCTGTTTCGGATGCTGTTTGGATATGTGCCACCCTTTTCCCTAATTGTCTCGAGGGCGGTACACATACCTGGTCTCGTCCTTCGCATCCATGAAACGTACATAGCAGGTGACATAAATGGGCAAATTTCCACGAACCCTCTAAGTTCCCTTATACTCTGGATGAACCCAGGTTCAGTTCCAAGCCTAGCTGAGAAAGGGACCCATGCCAACATTTAAACCAGGCCAGTGTATCCTAAGATTCTGTTCTGCTCACCACAATTATACAGAGTGGTTATCTGAGTTACCGTAGCCTTAGTGTCAGCTTGAACCAGTTTGGCCATTCTCCGTTGACGTTTCTGGTCATCAAGACTTTTCAGTATGCAGAATTGCTGCTCACTGGATGTTTTTGTTTTTGGCACCTTTCTATGTAAACTTTAGAGACTGTTGTGTGAGAAAATCCCAGGAGATTAGCAGCTACAGAAATACTCAAACCAGCCAGTCTGGCACCAACAATCAGCCCAAGGTAAAAATCACTTAGACCACATTTTCCCCCCATTCTGATTGATGTGAATATTAACTGAGGCTCCAAACCATATCTGCATGATTTTATGCATTGCACTGTTGCCAAAAGATTGGCTAATTAGATTATCACATGAATAAGTAGGTGTACAGATGTACCTAATAAAGTGGTCGGTAAGTGTATGTGCTTTGTACATATACATGCATACATTTTTTAGTAATGTACGCGTTCAATGATCTGTTGTATATGAGCAATATCACACTCGCAATCATGCTATATGGCCCTAAATCAGCACTGCTGTGATTACCTAGGGAACTCAGCCTGCGGCCTCGTGTGTGCAGACGAATCACAGCAGTGCTGATGTAGGACCATATCACATTCTTTCTCATGTCATATTGCTTATATACAACAGATCATTGAACGCGTACATTACTAAAAAATTAAGTATGGTCGTAAAAAACGCATTTATGCATGGAACTACTTTCTTAAGCAACAGATCAGAATCTACCGTTGCTGGTTCAAACCAAAGGATGCATACAATCATTCATTAGCAATTTAAAAATATCACTTCAGAAATAGTATCACAGGTTGTACTGTTTCTACCGTTATTGGATAAACAAGGATGTGTGTGTGTGTGTGCTGTCAGCTTTCTGAAGTTCAGCTTTCTCAGTGGAAAAATAGCCATCCAAGTGGGGATATTTCTCCCTAATTCACGGTAGCCAGTGTGCAAGAGTCATTCACTTTAGAAAAAGCAATCTTCTCTGCCATTTTAAACAGTATGTCCTCTCCAATGTGGAAAGTCCGGTAAGAGGTAAGCACCTTGAATTTGTGTAATTAATCAATCTGTTTTGTCTCTCAGCTGTGATGAGCCGTAATGCTGAATTTGTTTAATTAAATCCGGTTAACGCTATTCCCTGGCTTTAGTAGTGTAGTAGTAATACAAGTGATCATGTAGTGCTGTTGAATGCAAACACTGACTGACGCTGACTTCTCGTCACCTAACTCGCTCATATTACACACCAAAATTATATTTTGACACCACCTGCAGGCTAAGGGAGAGGTTGCTCCAGACACCAGCATGTCAGAGTGTGCACCTCCTCTCTGTAGGCTGTTTCATCATTGTCAGTGATCAGACCTAGCACCGCGTATCGTCAGCAAACTTAATGATGGCATTGGAGCTATGTGTTGCCACACAGTCATGTGTGTACAGGCAATACAGGAATGGGCTGAGAACACAGTGTTGAGGGTCAGTGATGAGGAGATGTTGCTGCCCATTCTAACCACCTGACATCTGCCTGACAGGAAATCCAGGATCCAGCTGCACAGCGAGCTGTTTAAGCCCAGAGCTCGGAGATTCGCGTCAAGCTTGGAGGGCACTATGGTGTTGAATGCTGAGCTGTAGTCTACAAACAGTATTCTCACATATGTGTTCCTTTTTTCCAGATGGGAGAGAGCAGTGTGTATTGTAGATGCATTGGCATCATCAGTGGAGCGGTTGATGCGGTAGGCAAACTGCAATGGGTCCAGAGTGATGGGCAGCACAGAGCAGATGTGATCTCTAATTATCCTCTCAAAGCATTTGTTGATGATGGGGGTCAGAGCAACAGTACGCCAGTCATTTAAAGTGATTTTTGATTGATTTTGTACAGGCACAATGGTGGACGTTTTGAAGCATGTGGGGACTACAGACAGGGAGAGGGACAGGTTGAAAATGTCTGTAAAAACACCAGCCAGTTTGTTCGCCCACGCTACAATGACATGGCCCGGAATGCCATCTGGACCCACGGCTGTACGGATGTTCACCCGTTGGAAGGATCGGGTTAAATCCTCAACAGAGACAGAGAGTGAACCATCCTGTGTAGCGTCGACTGCGAGTGCTCTGTGCCTGTTTGGCTGCTCTGATAGTGTTACGGAGGGCATAACTGGCTTGTTTATGCTCTTCCGCATTCCCGGAATTAAAACTGGAGGTCCGCGCTTATAAGTTTCTGGTTGGGGTAGATCCGTATTGTTTTGGTCGGAACAACGTCCTCCATGCACTTCCTGATGAAACAGGTTACACTATCAGCGTAAACCTCGATGTCGTCATCAGAGGCGGACCGGAACATCTCCCAGTCCGCGTGATCAAAACAGTCTTGTAGCATATAGTCTGATTGGTCCGACCAGCACTGGATCGTTCTGAGGGTGGGTGCTTCCTGTTTCAGTTTCTGCCTGTAAGGGTGCAGAAGCGGAATGGAAGATTGGTCTGATTTGCCAAATGGTGGGCGGGGGAGGGATTTGTAGCCATCCCGGAAAGGAGAATAGCAATGATCCAAAACCCTGGTCCCCTCATGTGTTGAAGCTGATGTGTTGGTGGTATTTTGGTGCTATTGTTTTAAAATTGGCTTTGTTAAAGACCCCAGTACTAATGAACGCGGCCCCAGGATGCGTGGTTTTCTGCTCACTTATACTCCCATACAGTTCCTTGAGTGCCCGGTCTGTGTCGGCTTGTGGGGGAGGGATGTACACAGCTGTGATAATGACCACTGTGAATTCCCTCGGTAGCCAGAATGGTCGACACAGAAGCATGAGATATTCCAGATCACGAGAGCAGAAAGACTTGATGAAATGTACGTTCCTCTGATCACACCATGATTTTTTGATCATAAAAAATCAGATCACCTCTGATTTTACCTGAGAGGTCTTTCGCTCTGTCCGCTAAGTGCACGGAGAATCGCACGGGTTCGATGGCCGAGTCTGGAATCTCCGCAGACATCCTGGTTTCCGTAAGGCAGATAACGCAGCAATCCCTCATCTCTCGTTGGAAAGAGATCTGCGCTCTCAGCTCGCAGAGCTTGTTGTCCAGAGACTGAACATTTTCCAATAGTATACTGGGTAGCGGGGGTCGATTTGCATGACGTCTTACTCTGATGAGAACACCAGCTCTTTTTCCTCTGTTTCTTATGCGTTTCCGCGGCCGGGCAGCACCGACAAAGGGCTCCGCTGGCTTGTTTGTAAACGGCGGGTCGTCGGCATTGAGGAATTTGAAGTCCGGTTTTCAGTGTGTAATTGCAGAACCAATGTTCAAAAGCATTTGTCTGTCATATACAATAAAGCAGACACCATTCAAGACAAAAAAACTAAAAACTGTAAACAAAACAAACAATAAACTGCAGTGTTGTGTCGGAGCTCACAACGCATCAGCCATACTCGGCGCCATCTTGAGTCCGTCTTTACAGAATGGTTTGGCTTTCCCGTCATCAATACAAGATCTTAAGCAAAAATCTAATTCTGGATGGAAATACATTTTGTGATGTTTTATAAGGTTGTCCAAACAAGCTTTAATTACGGTGTGCATTCTTCAGGGCACTAAGGCAGTCCAACTAAATATTAGACTGAGCAACTTTTTTTTGGCCAGGCAGTGTATATCAGAGGTGGGCAGAGAAGCAGAAACAGTACTCAAGTAAAAGTACAAAGTAAAATATAATATAAATGTAAAATATAAAATAATTTAATTATTTTTAGAGTAGAAAGTAGAAATAAATGCACTAATGTTAATAAATACTTGAGTAAGAAAGTATTTTAAAAGAATATTTAAAAGAATACTCAAGTTGCGAATAACTAGTTCCAATAGATTAAATTAAACTAAGTAGGGCGGGAGAGGACGCTAGCGTTGGGTGTTCGCCGCTTCTCCGCTTGCTAAAACTGCTATAACTAGTTTTAATGATCTGTTTAACTGATAACAGATAGTAACCCTTCTGTCCAAACTTTGTTTGGATATTAAAAACATCTAGGCTCGGATATTTTCTACCTGGAGCTGCCCTTGCTGCTGGAGTGGTGAGTGACTGGAGCTATTCTTCATCGCCCTGGGATGTTGGGGATCTCGTCGATCTGAGTGCTTTCAGTAATTTGAACAAACTGATGAAATAAACCTTGGGATATCCGCAGTTTTGTGGTTAGCTGAAGCCTTTTCGTTCATCGAGCTACGTTGGTCCGTGGCTAAGCTAGTCGCCTGCTACCACTATATACTGTCCTGAAACCAAGCTTTGCAGTCCACATGGGCTTCCACCATCTCCAGTGGATGCCACATTTGCACTCTGAGTCACTATATGCACTGCCACTTGTTCTGGTGTACATAGTCATCATTTATCCACGTCTGCCGGATCCATTGATAGCTGCTAACTGTAGCATTACAACGACTCTTACACCCACTATGCTTCGTTATCTGCCGAATCGGCTCTTGGAGCTTAACACTCGCCTTATTCCATCGAACACTGCTGCTCTCAAGGAACTGGGCATCCTTCGTCGACCCCCCTATATCCATAGAGGGTCACGGCGGTGTCTTGTTTACTCCGAGAGGATCACCGAGAGCTCTATTCCGAGCCTGTGGCCAGTTTACAGTACCGGCGCACACCAACGTCATCATCAGAAGCGTCATCAGAGCGCCTATGGTTCACGTTTCAAAAACTGTAACCGACCACACCCACGCCCCCTGCCGGAGGAACTATGCAATGTGCGTCCTGAGAAACGCAGAGTGGATTCTACCGTGCTGCGCTCTCTGATAAAGTGGACTCCATTTTCAAATATTAAAATGGAACTGTTAAACTGTCAATCACTTACCAACAAGGCATATTTCATTTACAACTATATATTTGATCAGAAGCTTGATTTTATGTGCCTTACTGAGACCTGGCATAAATCAGAAGTGTATTCTACACTTAATGAAGCTTGCCCACCTGGCTATACTTATCTGGAAAAAGCTACGGGTAATGGTCGTGGAGGGGGTTTGGCGGTCATTCATCGCTCTGATTTTCACCTATCTTTGGTGACCTTGCCAAAGCTGTCGTCATTTGAATGTCTGGCTTTTAGATGTGAATTACCCATTCCATTTACAACCATCCTCATATACCGACCACCAAAATCACACCCGTGTTTTATTGCTGAATTAACTGAGTTACTTTTGCCAGTTTGCACCACATCAAACAATGTGGAAATTCTTGGAGATTTTAACATTCATGTTAACTCCCCAACAAGTCTATATACTACAGAACTACTACAACTTTTTGATTCACTCAACCTCAGGCAACTCGTGACAGTCCCTACACATACCAAAGGGCATACATTGGATCTCATTGTAACAAATTTTTCCAAATGTTGTGATACTTCAATCATATCAGACCATTGCTGACTCACTCTACTAACTGCCGCACGTACTTGACTCTGTTGATCATTATAATAGTGGATTAAAAGGGATACTTGATGCCCATGCGCCCCTCAAGACACGGACTGTAACATTTACACGTCATGCTCTGTGGTACACTGATGCGCTTCGTAGACAGAAGGCGGCTGGGAGGGTCCTTGAGAGGCGCTATGTTGCCACTGGGCTCACTGTCCATAAAATCGCTTATAGAGAGCACCAAAGATCATATTCCAAATTACTCAGTCAGGCACGGTCACAATACTATTCCAATATCATTAACAATAATCCAAGAAATCCAAAACAGCTCTTTAAAACAATAAATTATCTTCTCAGTCCACCTGCCCTGACGCATAAAAACAATACTGACGACCAGTGTAACAAATTCCTTGATTTTTTCACCACAAAAATAACTACCATCCACGCTAACCTAATACAACGCAATGTTATTCCATCCATCACCCCAACCTCTGTACCAATACTCTCTCATTTCACTCTTCCTACACATAGACAGGTTGAGACTCTCATACACAGTATGAGACCCTCAACGTGCTCATTGGACCCTTTTCCCACTGCCATGATCAAATCAAATACTAATTCTTTAAGTCCTCACATCACTACTATCATTAACTCTTCCCTGCAATCGGGTCATTTTCCAATCTCGCTTAAAACTGCGCTTATCAACCCTCGGCTTAAGAAATCATCCCTCGATCTGGATATCTTCTCAAATTATCGGCCCATTTCCAACCTTCCATTTCTCTCTAAAGTCATTGAAAAAGTTGTTTCAACTCAAATTCATAATCATCTTCATTCATATAGTCTCTATGAAAAATTTCAGTCTGGTTTCCGCTCCGGCCACAGCGTAGAGTCAGCCCTGGTCAGAGTCACAAATGATCTTCTTGTGGCTGCTGACCAGGGCTCTCCATCTCTCCTTATTCTCTTGGACCTCACAGCCACCTTCGACACTGTTGACCACTCCATTTTACTCCATCGTCTGCAACACTTCATTGGCATCTCACATACAGCACTTCAATGGTTTCGATCCTACCTGACTGATAGAGTTGAGTATGTGGCCCTGGGGGGAGCCAGGTCGAGGCCCTACACAGTTACTTGTGGAGTGCCCCAGGGCTCTGTTCTCGGCCCTATTCTCTTTTCCATTTATATGCTCCCACTGGGCCACATCATCAGCAAGCATGGCGTTGCCTTCCATTGCTATGCTGATGATACTCAGCTCTATGTCAAGCTGGACCCCATATCATTTACAACTTCATTCTCCACTTTAAATGCCTGCCTGGAGGAGACAAGGGCATGGATGACGGATAACTTCCTCCAGTTAAACAGCACCAAAACTGAAGGTCTCCTCATTGGGACCCCACACCAACTCCGATCTTCCCCCCTGACAGTCTACTCATTTGCTGGCCACGATATTTCCTTGACGTCCTCTATAATAAACTTGGGGGTTCGATTTGACGCCCACCTATCATTTAACACTCACATCCAACGCACCTGTAAAACTGCACTTTTTCATCTCCGGAACATTTCCAAACTCCGCCCCTCCCTCTCTTTTTCTGATGCAGAGATGCTGGTGCATGCCTTTGTCTCCTCCAGGCTTGACTACTGCAATTCACTACTTGTTGGGATCCCTGGCAGGAGCATACAAAGATTGCAGTACATTCAGAACTGTGCTGCCAGGGTCCTGATGGGGGTTCGTAAAACTGAGCACATCACACCCATCCTCCAAAAACTTCACTGGCTCCCTGTTAGACTCAGGATTGATTATAAGATCTGTCTCCTGACCTATCAGTGTGTCTACGGTAGCGCACCAGTGTACCTTAAATAACTCATTACTTTGCATAATCCACACCGACATCTCCGCTCTTCTGACAGCTACAAACTCCAGGTTCCTAAGTCCAAACTCCGTACTGTGGGAGATAGGGCCTTCCAGGTAGCTGCGCCTCGAATGTGGAATGCTCTCCCTAATCACCTGAGGGCGCCACAGTCTATAGAGGTTTTTAAAAATAAATTAAAGACCCACTTATTTTTAACTGCTTTTTCTTAAAACATATCCTGTTCTTGTTGTTTTTTACCTGTGCACTTGTAGCACTTTGAGATATGTTCCTTCATGTGTAAAGTGCATTACAAATAAAATTTATTATTATATTATTATTATTATATTCAGAAACTAGAAACAATATTCAGCTCGGTCACAATTAAAGTTGTTTCCCATAGCGCTTAGCGTGCAACACATCAATGAACACTGACCGGAATTTATAGCCTCGGCTGATGTAATCATTAGACGCACCTGCGGCCAGGCTATAAATGGATACGTCACCAGGTGTCGTCAGAAACTCTTTTTTTCAGAGCGATTCTGTTTCTGTGTGTTTTACAAAACCCTGTCAAAACTTTCTTTCCTCTGTAAGGAGTTAGAATTGGTTAGACAGTGTGCAGTGAATATTTTTCTCTTCTGTTTAGAAAATATTATATATATATAAAAAAAAGAAAAAGAAAAGAGAGAATGACTGAAAGCCGCAAACACTGCTTAAGTTTTTGCTCTGTTTGTTTGGGGGGTAAGAGCACGCTGCTCTCGCGTTGCAGCAGGGCGGGTGCGAGCACTGCGATTTGCTTTAACAGGCAAAGTGCTTTGTGCTCGCCTCACTTGCTTCCGGGAGTCAGCACTCACGAAAAAAAAAAAGATCGTTCGTGAGGCTCTTCCATGGATTTGGCTGAGGAGCAAGAGACGGGTTGATCACTTTCTCTCACTCTCTCCCCAAACCCAGCTGGTCCTTCACATGATCTCGAAGTGCGTTTCCGACGCTTCTTCGGATCATGAGGAGGATCGCGATTCTCTTCCTGCCTCCGAGCTTTCCGTCCGCGATAAAAAATCTACGGAGGAATTGCTCGATGTTGTTACTCGTGCGGTTGCCAGATTGGACTGGCCACGCGAAAAAGAGACCCCAAACTCTCCAAATTAGGGGATAGATTTTTATCTTCCAGTCTAAGAAAGGGAACGCCTCATGAGTCCCTTCCCTTCTTTTATAACCTCCATTAAGAGCTTTTTCGCTCATGGAGAACCCCTAAAAAATAAATAAATAAAAAATAATATATATATTTTTTTCCCGTGTTCACATACCCTCGATGTCATTATATTCGACTATCGTGGGTGCTGAGGCACGGGGGTATTCAGTGATGCCGCCGGTCGAAGAGACGCTTATGGGTATCTCTCGCCGGGCTCGGCATCGCCACTTAAGAAGCCCTCTCTCCCCTCAAAGCCTTGTAGGACAACCTCCACTTTAGTGGGAAGGGCTTATCAAGCAGCAGGTCAGGCTGGTGCTGCTCTGCACACTATGTTGTTTTACAGGCGTACCAGGCTGACCTCCTGGACGACCTGAGTGTCGGTTCTGCGCTTGACGAGCAAGCCTCAGACCCGCCTCAGTCCTGACTGAAGGAAGGCTCAAAAGCAAAGCGTGGCGAGTCGTGCTCCTCCTCCCAGGGATTGGGGACAGTCTCGCCGCCCTCGCCAGCCCCCGAAGCAAGACCTCAGGACTATAATTTCTAGTAAGAGAAAACCCTGACGGTCTTGCGCCTAGATTAGGGGGTAGCTCCCCTCGGGACGGGGCACGTGCTTCACTTCACCCCTCCCGGTACCCCCTCGAAGCCCGTCCATTCCCACCACCTCTTGGTGTTTCGGGTTGCAGAGGCTTCCATCAAAATTGGGTGTTTTCGCTGTTCCTGCATTTTATTCAGGACGCGAGACACTCAACAACCCCTTAACAGGAAGTGTTAAAATATAATACCCATCTCAGAGATCCTGGCAGCGTGGAAACTTCTGCCAGATATATTCTTTCTGTGGGTCTTATGAGGGCGTCAGGATTTAATTCACTCGCCGCTTTTCCGTGTTTCAACGGCGTGTTCTCACTACCGTAAACCGGATTTCTTTTTTATGTAAAAAAAAACTCAATCTCCTGGTTAAAGGGGCCATGGTATGTGTTCCCCTTCCAGAGAGAGAGTTAGGTTATTACACTAAATACTTCCCGTTTCCCATGGAGGGTGAGGGGTGGCGTCTGGCTTAGATCTTAAAGCTTGAACTGCCCGTGGGTGTTCAAGTCCAAGATGATGCCTGTCAGGACGGTTGTGTCTCAAGCCCTACAACTCGTTTGGCTGGTCACCATCTTCATTTAGAAGTTCTGCCACAACATGGAAATTTCCTGAGGTTCGCTTCCGGGGGCGAAGTCTTCCAGGGTCAGGTTCTTTCACTCTGCCTAGCCCTTTTTACCCGCATATTCACAATGCATAATGTAGCGCTGGCTCCTTGTGACTCCGGGGCATCTGCATTCTGAATTATGTAGACGACTGGCTGATCCTAGCGCAGTTCCCGGAACTGGCAGTTCAGCAAAGGGACATCGTCTTAGTTCATCTGTTTCTCTGGGTTTGAGGCTCAACGCCATGAAAAGCGTCCTCTCTCCCACTCAGAACACTGTCTATCGGGGCATCATATGGAGTTCAATCACAATGCGGGCACAACTGTCTCCCGCTAGGATTGAGTCCATTCAGATCACCCTGAGCAAAGTCAGGCTAGGTCAAGGTTGCACTGTTATCAGTATCAACGATTTCCAGGTCTCAGGGCGACCGCGTCCACGGTGATCCCTCTGGACCTTCTGCTCATGAGACTGTTTTTGTTGTGGCCAAAAGCCAGGGGATTTCTTCCAAGGGCCAAAACCCCTAGGCTAAAAAGGGTTACGCGCCTCAGGCTTCGTTCCCTTTCTATGTGGTTCAGACCCCGGTTTTCTGCCTCGGGTCCCACTCTAGGTGCGTCTTGTTGTCGCAGACTGCTAATGACAGACGCCTCCCTGACGGGCGGGGTAGCGGCCTTAAGTGGTCGTCCAGCTTAAGGGGATAGGAGGGTCGTCAGCTCGGTTGTCACAGTCACTGTCTCGGGTTGATGGCTGTATTTCTGGCCCTGAAATACCTCCTCCTGAGGCTGCCATGTCTTGGTGCGGGTGGACAATACAGCGGTAGCCTCTTTCATAAATCATCAAGGAGACCCACGTTCTTGTCAGCTGTATTTCTGACACGTCGGATTCTCCTTAGGGCCCAGGACAAGCTCCTGTCATTCGGGTCAGTTATATCCCTGGATGCCCGTATATGGGAGCAGATTTACGGTCCAGACAGAAAGTAAACTCCACCCTAAGGTAGTAGTTGCCCAGAGTTCGCCAGCAAGGGTTTTTGTCTCTTACTGATAGCACCGCGCTGGCCGAACAGGCTTGGTTCTCGGAGTTAATCTCTTCTCTCGACGGCTCTCCTTGGGTGATTCCGAACAGGAAGGATCTTCTATCTCAGGCACAGGGCAATATTTCATCCCTGCCCAGAATTGTGGAATCTTTCATGTTTGGCCCCTAAGGGTACCAACTGAGGGACACAGGGCTCTCTCCTGAGGTTATCGAGACCTTTTTAAATGTCGGCCTTTTTCCACTTGGAACAAGTTTGGGTGAGATCTTAGGGCAGAAGAGGACCTCTTCGCCTCTGTGAATAGCGCAATGTCTCCTCTACTTCTCCCTGAAATCACCCAGCCCCCTTGGGTCTGGACGTTAAGACACATACATGACCCAGAATGCGTCTGTATGCGTTTCTTTCCCCGGTTTCTCTGCTCCTGGGAGTCTTGGCAATGTTCACCAGCAAGGGTCTTGCCTCCTATTAATGGCGCTGCGCTGGCCGAACAGGTTATGTTTCTCGGAGTTAATTCCTCTCCTCGACGGCTCGCCTTGGGCGATGCTGAACAGGGAGGACCTTTTCATCCTTGGCCCGAATTGTGAAACCTTTCATGTCTGGCCCCTAAGGGTACCAAATGAGGTTCACAGGGTTTTCTCTTGAGGTTATCGAGACCATTTCAAGTGCTAGGGCTCCCTCCACTTGGAACTGATCTGGGTAGATTTTACAGGGCAGAAGAGGACCTCTTCGCCTCTGTTGATAGCGCAATGTCTCCTCTACTTCTCCACGAGTCGCCCAGTCCCCCCCCTCGGAGGGGCTGATCGTAGTAACGCATACATAGCACAAATGCGCCTGCATGTGTTTCCTTCTACTAAAGTTCTTATTACAGAACCAGCTAACTGCCAGTTTGCTTCACTTCTGGATTTTGTGTAGAAAGAACTGTCAGCGGGCACTTGCCTCGCCACTGCCAGGTTCTATGTGGCCACTGCGGTTTGCCACGGCTTGGTGGGCGGGGTACCCTCAAAGAGGCAACCTCATTATTGCCCGGGCCTACGAGGCGCGCGGTCAAGCTTCGCCAGTAGATTTCAGGGCGCACTCTACCAGAGGGCTCTCCTCCTCTAAAACCTTGGCTAGAGGTCTCCCTCTGCAGCAAGTTTGTGATGCGGCAGGTTGTCCTTTCCACACACATTCATTATATTTTTATAGTTTGTATATTCTGCTACTCCGGACTCTTATGTCCTTGAGTCGACATCTCAGCCCATGCCTAGACAAGTTTGTGATGCGGCAGGTTGTCCTCTCCGCACACATTCATTGGACTTTTTTAGTTTGGATGTTCTGCACTCCAGGCTCTTATGCCCTTGAGTCGACATCTCAGCTCATGCCTGAACAAGTTTGTGATGATGCAGGCTGGTCCTCTCCGCTCACATTCATCAGTTTTTATGACAAGTTTGTGTTGCGATCGGGTTCTCTTCGCACACATTCATCGAACTTTATGGGTTAGATGCTTTGCTACTCCAGGCTCTTATGCCCTTGAGTCGAAATCTCAGCCCATGCCTAAACAAGTTTGTGATGCGGCAGGCTGGTCCTCTCCGCACACATTCATCAAAATGTAACGGTTTAGATGTTTATGCTACTGCGGGCTCTTATGCCCTTGAGTCGACATCTCAAGCTCATGTCTGAGACCGCTTGCATTTTTGTGAGTACACTGCACAACCGTAGGGGTCAGTATCAGCATACGTGGGTATTGTATTCCCTGTAGCGCTTAACAGCGCAGCATCATAGTGAAGCTTTTTGTAAAGGGAACATCTCGAGTTACATGTGTAACCCTTGTTCCCTGAAAAAGCGGAATGAGATGCTGCGCTGCTTTGCCGCACTGGGACGTCCCAGGACTGCTCTTCAAAAAGAAGTATCTGACGACACCTGGTGACGTATCCATTTATAGCCTGGCCGCAGGTGCGTCTAATGATTACATCAACCGAGGATATAAATTCCGGTCAATGTTCATTGATGTGTTGCACACAATATTCAGCTCGGTCACAATTAGAGTTGTTCCCCGTAGCGCTTAGCAGCGCAGCATCTCGTTCCGCTTTTTTCAGGGAACAAGGGTTACAAATGTAACTCGACACGTTACTTCTAATATGATTATTTATATTAAAACCTTGCATGGATCATTTGACCATCTCATCCTAAATACCCTGTTACAATTATGAAATATGAAAATTATGTTATAATTCATTCACCCTCATGTTCTAAATCTGTATGACTTGAACACAATTAAAGAAGAAAGCGAGAAAATATGCACTCTCAGGTAAGTCACCGTGAGAAAAAGGCATTTTTGATGAAAAGATTGTGAGGAACACTTAGTTGTTCACAATACATATGTCTGAAAATAGTGTACGTATCTTACCTCAGTTTCAGTGAACTTGTTTACATTCCGCTGATCTGTTTACCATTGAATTTAGTTAGATGAACTGTCTAATATAGATGAACATAACTCGCTCAGGCTTTCATTAAGCAGGAAAATTCCAGACTTTAAATGAATAAACAATAACTTGCGTAGGAAGTTATTGTAGGGCTGTATATGCAGATTTCAAATATAAAATCTGTGACGAATGGCTAATCTTTACTCCTTAAAATTTAAATATATCCTATTGAGCCAGTAGGCATGCTGGAAAGTTTGGGCATACAAATATGGTGGCACAGTGGCTTCAATGTAATGACATCATCAGAAACTGAGTTCTATATTATAAATCAATGGCTTCTATACTTTATGTTTGCCCATGTTATATTTATTATGTCATTCACAATGCATTATGGGACTGTAGTTCATTCTCTCATAAAATAATTTTTGCATATAATCTTTATTGTTTAATGAGTTGTTATGTATAACATGACTCATTTTGTGTAATGAATGAATTACATGACACGAAATGCAATATTTCATGACAAAATACAGTTTCATTTTACTGCACTTTTGTAGACAGAAAGACAAATGCCAATTGCATTTAATCATCGGAAATGTCAGCAGTTTGGCCTGTGCACAGGTTCTCTTCATTTCGTGGGCATAAGGGTTAATGTACTTTTCATTTTGTGAATAGAAAATACATTTGGCTGAGAAAATGCACCCAGCATGTCACAAAATTTGTCATGCTACATTGTGCCTCATCATAAGTCTTGTACCTCTGTCTTGTTGTCTAATTTTCAAATATTTTTTTGTTGCTTCAGTTCTCTATCTCTCTTTTTTTTTTTTTTTTTTTTGCTTTAATTGTTCATTGATTGGACGAAAACATGTGTAGTGCAAGATGAATCATCAACATTTTTCTGTTCACTCAGAACAGAAATAGTAAATTGTCAACTTATACACTAGCAAAAACTAACAGACATACTATATACTTAAAAGCAACACATTTCCCATTTCTATTTAATGGAGTCTTTGAAAAAATAAAAGAAATTGTTTTCTTTATCAGAAAATTATATATATATATATATATATATATATATATATATATATATATATATATATATATATATATATAAGCTGTAAGGTCAAAGTCAATGAGACTTTCAATAAAGGCCTCACCATACTGCCCTGTACAACACAATCATCTTACCTCACACACATTGGCCATAATGGCAGGAGACTGTTTATGAGTGACTGTATCTATGAGACATGGCTCATAAAGATGATATAAATGTTTTACGAGCTTAGCTTAAGAGGAGACCGACACAGGTCATATGCCCTCAGACAAACACTTTTCCCATCATCAACATCACTGTCATCATAATAAAATCTCCTTCCCTCAGGAGAATGTTTCATCACTTCTTCATAACACTTGTTTGATCAAATAAATAACCAAAAAAAAATTGTTTAATTAACACTATACAATATGAATTCATGCAATAAAATGAATATTCCCCTCAGATATCTATAAAGATGTTTTAATGATTACTTGATTAATGATTATGGTGAAAAGACACAAAAGATGTGTGCATGCGTTATTAAACATTACATGCTGATACTGTATTTTTTTAGTTTGCTCAGTCTGTCAAGTCCAGAGCAGGAATGCACACTTCTGAATCATTTGTGTTCAGTTTGCTCAATTAGCTGAGCTCAACGTGTCTGTATTTCAGTGAGATAGACCATACATTCTGTATGTAAGTGTGTGTGTGTGTGTGTTTTTGTTTAGTAAATAAGATATAGATTTTTGTAAAGGATATAACATCTTTATGTGACTGATCTGTCACACCGACCACAGAGAAGAACTGCAGGAGTGTGTGCAGATGAATTCATGAACATCATATCTCACACCTCAGGAACCTTAATCTGTGTGAGGATACATGGATGAATGAATGAATGAATTAATTAATGAATTAATGATGAATTGATAATGGATGGATGGATGGATGGACAGATGAAAAATGGATTTGACCTTTCCTGTGAGGTTAAGCTCCTGAGCACCAACGGGACGCCACCTATAACGGAATGTGTAAAGGGTGATTTAGACGGTACCGAGAGCAGCACTGCTATTCAGATTTTCATGTATAATTGACCTGTCAGAGCTGACTTTAATCATCTGATATTTAGCTTTAATGTAGTTTCCATGAGAACAGTCTGAAATATTAGACTCTACAATTAGCTATGATGTCATTCAGTTATGACTGAACAATTTAAAACTCGTTCCCTTTCAAAAAGCTAAATTTATGATACAGCAGGTGTGACCAGCTGTGAATATGTGTGCAACATGCCAATGAAAATTGACCTTAATTTATAGCCTCTGCCGGTGACATCATTGGATGCACCTGTAGCAGGGCTATAAATAGGTGCATCATCAGATCTTTTGTCTTCAGATCACTCTGTGTGTGTGTGAGTATGAGCCTGTCAGAAATGTTCTACTTTCCTCTGTTAGGAGTTAGAATTGTTAGGTAGTGCGCAGAAACCTTTCTCTTTCTCTTTTCTTTATAAAAGAAGAAGAAAAAGAATGACTGAATGAGAATGACTGATAAACAAAGCAAGTGGACACACACCAGTTTTGCTTTGTGTGTTTGGGGGAAGAGCATGCTGCTCTTGCATTGCGGCAGGGCGGGTGCAGGCATTGCGATCTGTTTACAGTCAAAATACTTCACTCGTCTCGCTTACTTTCAAGAGCCAGCGCCCAATCTTTCATCGTGGGGCTCTCGCATAGATCTGGCTGAGGAGCGAGAGACGGGTCCGTCCCTATCACTCGCTCCCTCCCCAGATCCAGCTGATCGTGAGACTGAAGTGCGCCTCGGCGCCTCTTCGGTTCACGAGGGGGAAGCTGAACCTCTGTACATTCGATGCTAAATAATAAAGCGGCTGAGGAATTACTCGAGGTGGTTACTCGGGCTGTGGCCAGACTATAGTTAGACTGGCCACGTGAACAAGAGACCCCCCCCAAATGCTCCAAACTAGAAGACAGATTTCTGTCTGGTGGCCAAAAATAAATAAATAAAATAAAAAAGGGAAGGGAATGCTATATTAGTCCCTTCCTTTCTTCTATGACCTCCATAACGAGCGTTCTCAGTCATGGAGGAATCCTTATACTTCCCGTGTCTTCGTGCCCTCAACGTCGACATATTCGACTATCGTGGGTGCTGAGGCTCAGGGGTAATCATTGATGCCGCCAGTAGAAGAGACACTTGCGGGTTATCTCTCGCCTGGCTCGGCATCTTCGCTAAAGAGACCCACTCTCCCCACAAAGCTGTGCAGGACCACCTCCACACTTGTGGGGAAGGCTTATCAGGCAGCAGGTCAGACTGGTGCTGCCCTGCACACTATGTCAGTGTTACAGGCGTACTAGGCTAATCTGTTGAAGGACCTGAGTGAGGGCACCACGGTCGACGAAGAGGCTTTCTCTGAGCTTCGTCGAGCCACGGATATGTCTCTCTGCATGACCAAGCAGACGGCCCGTGCCAAAGTCTGCTTTTTTTCAGCATGGAGAGATACTTATGGCTTAACTTATCGGGCATCAGAGAAATGGACAAAATTTTCCTTCTCGATGACCCAGTTTCACCTTCTGACTTATTTGGTAATGCTATGAATATAGTTATCACCAGGTTCCAGGAGGCAAAAAGTCATGAGGAAGCCTTCGGGCAATTCCTTCCTCGCCTCACTCAGGGGGAGGGGCCGTCAGCCACTTAGCCCCGCCCCGGTCCTTCTAGACAGGAGCCTCAAAAACAAAGTGTGGCGAATCGTGCTCCCCCTCATAAAGACTGGGGGCCGGTTCGTCGCCCTCAGCAGCCCCCAAAGCAAGACCTCAGGGCAGTTATTTCTAGAAAAACGGTTTTGCACCCAGCTTTGTGGGGGTATCCTTGGGATGGGTCACGTGAAACATCCACCTGTACACTCCCGATACCCCCACGAAACCGCTCCATTCCCACTGCCTCTGGTGTTTCGGGAGTTGGCGGTTTCCAACAAAATGTTGGGTGTTCCGTTGCTTCCTGCCTTAGTCCAGGACACGGGACACTTGACATCCCCTCAACAGAAAGTGTCAGAAACGATATCCATCTCAGAGAACCTGGCAGAGTGGAAACTACTGCCAGGTGGTTCTATGTGGGTCCTAAGAACAGTAGAAAAAGGCTACAGAATGTAATTTGTTCGCCATCCTCCGTTTTTCAGCAGCATGGTTCCCACTACCGTGAAACCGGAACAAGCATGTTTACTGTGGAAAGAACTGCAAAATCTCTTGGTCCAGAGAGAGAGTCAGGTTACTACAGCAGATACTTCCTGGTTCCCAAGAAGGATTGGGGGTTGCGTCCGATCTTTGAACTTCAAGGCTTGAATCGATTGCAATTGTCTCCCGCTCTAATCGAGTCCATTCAGAACACCCTGAGCAAAGTCAGACTAGGCAAAGGTTGCACTGTTCGTCAGTATCAACGACTACTAGGTCTCAAGGCAACTGCATCCTCGGTGATCCCTTTGGGCCTTTTTGCACATAAGACCATTTCAGTTGTGGCTCAAAGCCAGGGGATTTCATCCAAGGGCCAATCCCCTAGGCTGATAAGGGTTACGCGCCGCATGCTACGTACCCTTTCTATGTGGTTCAGATCCCGGTTTCTCACTTTGGGTCCCACTCTAGGTGCGTCTTGGCATTGCAGGTTGCTAATGACAGATGCCTCCCTGACGGGCTGGGTAGCGGTCGTCCAGCTCAAGGGGAATGGGAGGGTCATCAGCTCGACTGTCACATTAACTGTCTCGAGTTGATGGCTGTATTTCTGGCCCTGAAATACTTCCTCCAGAGGCTGCCATGTCTTGGTGCGGGTGGACAACACAGTGGTAGTCTCTTACATAAACCATCAAGAGGTCTATGTTCACGCCAGCTAAACAGACTGGCATGGCAGATTCTCCTTTGGGCCCAGGGCAAGCTCCTGTTAATCGGAGCAGCTTGTATCCCTGGATGCCTGAATGGAAGCAGATTTACTGTCCAGACAGAAAATACCAACGGGGGAGTGGAAACTCCACCCCGAGGTAGTGGAACAAATCTGGGTGAGATTTTACAGGGCAGAAGTGGACCTCTTCGCCTCTCAACAGACAGCGCAATGTCCCCTCTACTTCTCTCTGAGTCACCCAGCCCCCCTGGGTCTGGACGCGATGGCGCATACATAGCCCAGAATGTGTCTGTATTTGTTTCCCCTGGTTTCTCTGCTCCCAGGAGTCTTGGCCAGAGTTCGCCAGCAAGGGTCCTCCCTCTTACTAATAGTGCCGCGCTGGCCGAACAGGGTATGGTTCTCGGAGATAATGTCTCTCCTCGACGGCTCGCCTTGGGTGATTCCGGACAGGAGGGACCTTCTGTCTCAGGCTCAGGGGACAATATTTCATCCCTAGCCCGAGCTGTGGAACCTTCTGAGGAACACTGGGTTTTCACCTGAGTTTATCGAGACTATTTTAAGTGCTAGGGCTCCCTCTACCAGAAAAATCGACGCCAATAAATGGGGTGTCTTTGAAAGATGGTGCAGTGCACATAATGCAGATCCAGTTAACTGCCAGATTGCTTCAGTTCTGGACTTTCTGCAGGGAAAAATTGTCAGCAGGCATATGCCCCGCCACTCTCAGTGTCTACAGACAGGTCCATAAATATTGGGACATCGACACAATTCTAATCTTTTTGGCTCTATACACCACCACAATGGATTTGAAATGAAATGAACAAGATGTGCTTTAACTGCAGACTTTCAGCTTTAATTTGAGGGTATTTACATCCAAATCAGGTGAACGGTGTAGGAATTACAACAGTTTGTATATGTGCCCCCCACTTTTTAAGGGACCAAAAGTAATGGGACAATTGGCTGCTCAGCTGTTCCATGGCCAGGTGTGTGTTCTTCCCTCATTATCCCATTTACAAGGAGCAGATAAAAGGTCCAGAGTTCATTTCAAGTGTTCTATTTGCATTTGGAATCTGTTGCTGTCAACTCTCAATATGAGATCCAAAGAGCTGTCACTATCGGTGAAGCAAGCCATCATTAGGCTGAAAAATCAAAACAAACCCATCAGAGAGATAGCAAAAACATTAGGTGTGGCCAAATCAACTGTTTGGAACATTCTTAAAAAGAAAGAACGCACCGGTGAGCTCAGCAACACCAAAAGACCCGGAAGACCACGGAAAACAACTGTGGTGGATGACCGAAGAATTCTTTCCCTGGTGAAGAAAATACCCTTCACAACAGTTGGCCAGATCAAGAACACTCTCCAGGAGGTAGGTGTATGTGTGTCAAAGTCAACAATCAAGAGAAGACTTCACCAGAGTGAATACAGAGGGTTCACCACAAGATGTAAACCATTGGTGAGCCTCAATGTTCTGGAACAACATCCTATGGACAGATGAGACAAAGATCAACTTGTACCAGAGTGATGGGAAGAGAAGAGTATGGAGAAGGAAAGGAACTGCTCATGATCCAAAGCGTACCACCTCATCAGTGAAGCATGGTGGTGGTAGTGTCATGGCGTGGGCATGTATGGCTGCCAATGGAACTGGTTCTCTTGTATTTATTGATGATGTGACTGCTGACAAAAGCAGCAGGATGAATTTTGAAGTGTTTCGGGCAATATTATCTGCTCATATTCAGCTAAATGCTTCAGAACTCATTGGACGGCGCTTCACAGTACAGATGGACAATGACCCGAAGCATACTGCGAAAGCAACCAAAGAGTTTTTTAAGTGAAAGAAGTGGAATTTTATGCAATGGCCAAGTCAATCACCTGACCTGAATCCGATTGAGCATGCATTTCACTTTCTGAAGACAAAACTGAAGGGAAAATGCCCCAAGAACAAGAAGGAACTGAAGACAGTTGCAGTAGAGGCCTGGCAGAGCATCACCAGGGATGAAACCCAGCGTCTGGTGGTGTCTATGCGTTCCAGACTTCAGGCTGTAATTGACTGCAAAGGATTTGCAACCAAGTATTAAAAAGTGAAAGTTTGATTTATGATTGTTAATCTGTCCCATTACTTTTAGTCCCTTAAATAGTGGAAGGCACATATACAAACTGTTGTAATTCCTACACCGTTCACCTGATTTGGATGTAAATACCCTCAAATTAAAGCTGAAAGTCTGCAGTTAAAGCACATCTTGTTCGTTTCATTTCAAATCCATTGTGGTGGTGTATAGAGCCAAAAAGATTAGAATTGTGTCGATGTCCCAATATTTATGGACCCGACTGTATGTGGCCGCCATTTCGGCTTGCCACGTCTTGATGGACGAGGTGCCGTTGGGGAGACATCCTCTACTCGCTTGCTTCATTCGTGGAGCTATGCGACTGAGGCCTCCTGCTAGGACCAGGACACCTTCATGGGACTTAGCAATAGTCCTTGAGGGTCTGGTTGAGACCCCCTTCGACGCCGGAGCAGGAAAGGCTTCACAGACTTTGTCCAGTCCGTGCCCCTCAGATTATGTCCACTGCACTAGCCAGTGGCATAAGTCAGGGTAACTATTCGTTTGCCATGGGGGCTGCAACGGGGGCGGCTGCCACCAAGCAGACTATGTCGCATTGGGTGAGGGACACTATTGCCCTGGCCTACGAGGCGCGTTGTCAAGCTTCGCCAGTAGGTATCAGGGCTCACTCTACCAGAGGGTTCGCCTCCTCTAAAGCCTTGGCTAGAGGTGTCCCACTGCAGCATGTTTGTGATACGGCACGCTGGTGCTCTCCGCACACATTCATTAGATTTTATAGTTTGGATGCCAATCTGGGCTCTTATGTCCTTGAGTCGACATCACAAGCTCATGTCTGAGACCTCTCGTGCTCTTGTGAGCACACTACACAACCGTAAGGGGTCTGGACATCAACAGTGCGGCGGCGTGGGTATTCTCGTTCCCAAAGTGCTAATTCAGCGCAGCATCTCGTTCCGCTTTTATCAGGGAACAAGGGTTACAGTCAAGTAACCCAAGACGTTTTGAATGCTGATAAAACTAAACATATATTATTTTCAAGTAAAAAAAAAGGAAATGTGATTGAGTTAGTGAAAGAGTATAAATACCTTGGTATTGTTATCGATGATAAACTATCTTTTACTTCTCACATTACTCATTACAAAAAACTGAAAACAAAGCTAGAGTTTTATTTCAGAAACAAGCTCTGTTTTTCAATTAATGTAAGAAAGAAACTTGTCTCTGCTACATTCTTACCAATACTTGATTATGTGGATGTTGTGTATCAATTTGCTCCATTTTATTTAATCTTTGGATGCTGTGTATCATGGTACTTTAAGATTTATATCGAATTGTAAACCCTCAACACATCAATGTACACTGTATAATACAGTAGCTTGGCCTTCTTTGTCAATTAGAAGAGAAATGCATTGGTATACAACTATTTATAAGGCTATCTTGGGGTTCTTGCCCTTGTATCTCTGTTGTTTGATCCAACGGCATAGTGTTGGGAAATATTCCCTTCATTCTCAGAATTGTTATATTCCGTGTTCGAACTGAATTAGGAAAAAAGGC
This sequence comes from Xyrauchen texanus, assembly GCF_025860055.1. NCBI lineage: Eukaryota > Metazoa > Chordata > Actinopteri > Cypriniformes > Catostomidae > Xyrauchen > Xyrauchen texanus. The sequence goes on along the minus strand of NC_068290.1, from coordinate 45,407,087 downwards.
TTTTAGGTATGCAGCTCCGTTTGACTGCATTTCTCTTCAAGTGAAACTAAAGTTACAAAACTTGATGTCTATGGAACATTTTAAGTTTATCATTCATCAACTTGAAGATGAATCAATGACTTGTAAGTGTTTTTAGTATTATAAATATCTGTTTTAATTTATTTAAATTATGCTGTGTATTTCTTTTTTTACTTATTTGCTGTCCATCTTGGACAGGACCCTCCTGTAAAAGAGATTTTTAATCTCAGAGATGTTTTTCTGGTTAAATAAAGGTTATAATAATTATAATAATGTGTATGTAAAATGCCATGTACAAGAGAGGTGGCAAGTTTGCATACTTGTCACCTTGACCAAATGTAAACGTGAATAAAGATTAATGCCACAGCGTTTTAGACAAACATTATTTTTACATACAATAATCATTCAAATGTATTATCTAAGGAACAAATACTTTTTTGTAATTTGGAAATAATCTTTTCAAAATCCAATTGATCCTTCTTATGAGAAAGAAAGTGATTCTCGTTTGCAATAAAATGAGGGTGAGTAAATGATGACAGAACATTTTTGGGTGAACTATTCCTTTAAAAAGCCATTACTTCTGGGCTTGGGTAGCTCAGTGAGTATTGAAGCTGACTATCACGACTGGAGTCATGAGTTCGAATCCAGGGTGTGCTGAGTCACTCTAGTCAGGTCTCCTAAGCAACCAAATTGGCCCGGTTGCTAGGGACGGTAGAGTCACATAATCTCCTTGTAGTCGTGATTAGTGGTTCTCACTCTCAATGGGGCATGTGGTGAGTTGTGTGTTTATCGCGGAGTGTGGCATGAGCCTCCACATTACAGGGCATAAAAAAAAATTCCAATATTTATTTTTTGTTGGATCTGCTACACATCAAAAATATGCTGAATTCATAATTTATAGATGCTTCCCTTCACATTTACTTTCAATCTTTGATTATATCGGCTGTAGATTTCACTGAATGAGAATGTGAAACATGGCTGCAAACACACACACATAGTTACTGCGGAGATTAAGAGGTCTTTGAACCTTTTTTCCTTTCCTGTTTTTCAGTATTTTACACTTGTAAGTTAGTCATTAGTTTGTAATATTGGTTTTGTAATTGATTGTTTTTTTTGTTTGTTTAATTTTTGTGCTGATCTAGAAAGCAAGGTGGCAGTTATGGGTTCAACAGGTTTTTGTTTTTTTTTACCAAAGTATGCCTGATGATTTGGTGTTGCTTCGGAAGTGAAATTGGTGTGCCAAACATTTTATCTGCTTCAAGAATGAATATTGTTATCTTTCTGAAAGATATAGCTGTGGTAAATTACCTAGTTCAGTGTGGTTTTTCAGTGAAAGATTGACTGTCTAACACTTTGAAGAAGGTTATTCAGTATGAATGTTCCTCTTTTCATATCAAATGAGACACTTTATTGCATTCAGCCACTTGTGTCTGAGATATTGAGCACATTTACAGGCACACCAATATGCTGATTACTCCCAAAATCAGCTTATTTAAAAAACATTTGAATAATTCTGTTATTCTCAGGACATCAAACCATGAAGTAACATGTGCTCAACAAGTGCTCATATTGGCTAGTTATAGACCGATTTCAAATCTCCCATTTATGTTGAAAATACTAGAAAAGGTAGTGTCATTCCAACTATATTCATTTCTACAGAGAAATGGTATATATGAACAATTTCAGTCAGTATTTAGGCCTCATCACAGTACAGAGACTGCACTTATCAGAGTTACAAATGACTTGCTCTTATCATCTGATTGCGGCTGCATTTCTCTTCTAGTGCTTTTAGATCTTAGTGCTGCACTCTCTTGAATAGGCTGGAGAATTATGTTGGTATCTGTGTAGTTGCATTAGCATGGTTTAGGTCCTATTTATCAGACTGCAACCACTTTGTCTATGTAAATTAGGAATTGTCAAATCAAACAAAAGTTAAGTATGGAGTGTCACAGGGATCAGTTTTAGGGGCTCTGCTTTTATCTTTATATATGCATCCCTTGGGAGATATTATCAGGAATAGTGGGATAAGTTTCCACTGTTATGCCAATGATACCTAACTTTATATTTCTTCTAAACCCAACAAAATTTCACAATTCTCCAAATTAGAAACAGAGTGTATCAATGACATCAAAGATTGTATTGCCTGAAATTTCCATCTACTCAATTCCAACAAAACAGAGGCTCTAATTATTGGACCAAAAACCTTGAAAAATAAGCCTCTAAAATATAATTTAACTCTCGATGGATGCACTGTAACATCGTCATCTACAGCGAAGTACTTAAAGTGTTACATTTGATACCAATCTGTCCTTTGAAAATCAAATTACCAATGTTTGTAGAACAGCATTCTTCCACAGAAATATTGCTAAATTACAACACATGCATTCTGTTGCTGATGCCGAAAAATGTGTTCATGACATCAAGACTAGATTATTGTAATGTATTACTGGGAGGATGTACTGCAAGTTCAATAATTAAACTTCAATTGGTTCAAAATGTAACTGCCAGAGTGCTGACTAGAACCAAGAAATATGATCATATTTGCCACTTTCTATTGTCATTACATTGGCTAACTGTTACATTTCGTATTAATGTAATATTTCACACAGCAATTTTTATACAAATTTTCTCTGGCCACCATACTTCATCAGGCAACTGCAATTTCAACCATTTTAATTACAATCTAGAGGGAAACTTAGAGTGTATGAAATATACATAATTTTGTGGGCAATGTAGAATAGCAGACAGATTAGAAATATAATCTATTGTTTAAAAGTTATGACCATTCTAGTGATTAGTGGGAAAACTGAATAAAACAAATATTTAGAATGTTAAGATACATTTCACATGACCACTCCTCAAATATTCCTTTTGAGCACCTGTAATAATAAATTGAGATTACATCTGAAATTGAAGGACACAAACACTGAAATATAAATTTTATGTATTCAATAAAACACACCCGTTATTTAATTTGAAAAGAGGGGAGGATGACAACACCAGTAAACACAGCCCAACCTAGGCCTCTTTGGTTGGTTCGTGATAGGAACTGTTTCCGGTCTTGGCACTCAGCCGAGTGTTACCAGTTTTGCAAAGTCTTTTGCCATTACATTCTGGTGTGCAGCAAGCTACTTTAGTTTTATTTTCAGTCCTAATTTTGCAATAGCATAGCCAACATCTCTTAGAGGACTCTTAAAATGTAGGGACATGGGCTGTGTGGAGTGATGCAAAGGAGGGACTAAAGGCTTTAGTGTTTGCAAATGGACACTTTCATGAATATCGATAACTCACAGCTGACGAGCCAGGTTTTCTCTGATATCTATGTGGGTTAAGTTCACCGGCCTACACTCATCCCCTCGTGCCGCATGAATGTGTTGCCATTCCTTAAACAATATGAAACTATTGACAACAGCAATGTCTATGAAGTGGAAAAAGAGTCTTCCACAACTTCTGAGTTTTTTGTAGGACATCGTACAATTTTATAATTTGGTCTGTCCTATCAACACTGCACTTTTTTTGTTATAATCACTGATGACAGTGGCCTGGAGGGCTATATCATCTATTGCAAGATTTTGGTTAGGCTGAAAGGGCCTCTTGCATTTTTTTTAGATGATTCTGATTATCCTCTGTGGTAGGGTCTACAACATTTAGAGCTGCTAAAAGAACCTTGTAGCAGTCACACAACATAAATCCCCTTGCCCACGAGCCCTGAAGTGACTTGATTCCTCGATACATGGCGATTCCCCCGGTGGATAGGTCTGTTGCGCTCCACTTATGCCCGGAAACCCTACCACCTGGCGGGGTCGCCCTGTACTCCCTTCCAATGTCTGTAGGACAACATCCTCGCTGACAGCGAAGGCCTACAGCACCGCCAGAAATACCGCTTCCGCCCTGCACGCCATGGCCCTCCTGCAAGTCCACCAGGCCAAGGTGCTTAAAGAATTGCACGTGGGTAGCCCTGATCCCTCCCCTTAACCGGGGCAGCAGTACCCAAATTCTCAATAAAAGAGCTATTTCCTTTGTCTCTGGGTCATCTGGCCCGCAAATGTCGTTCTCACGGCACTCTGCCACCAGATCTCAATAGTCCCGGCACGCTGGACGCGGTCCCAGATCCGCCTTCAGCCCCACGATTGTTCCCCGCCCGGCCGGTTCTGACGAGTCCAGAGGACGGCATTACAAGACCTCCTCCTCAGTCACTAACCTGCCCCCTGCTGGGTGTGCAGAGCAAGGTAAGTGCTTCGAGTCTTTTCTCAGCACCCGATCCTCGGGACGCGTCCTCGCCTCCCGACGGCGTACTACCTGCTCTGCCCCGCTGCTCCGCCCCGCCGGGTATGTCAAAAATACTCGTCCCTTTGGTGCCCCTAGCACGGAGATTGGATGCGTGGCTCTCACTTCCCAACCCAGCTCGCTGGCTGGCCCAGACCATCCGACTCGGTTACGCAATTCAGTTTGCCAGACCCCCACCCCCTTCACGGGCGTCCGCTTTACCGCAGTGCACGGCCAACATGCCAAACTCCTGCATGCAGAGATCGCTACTCTTCTACTCAAAGACGCGATAGAGCCTGTCCCTCCAACCGAAATGAAGAAGGGTTTCTACAGCCCTTACTTCATTGTACCCAAGAAAGGCGGCGGCTTACGGCCGATCTTGGACCTGCAAATTTTCAATCGAGTGCTACTCAAACTCCCGTTCAAAATGCTCACGCACAAGTGTATCTTGACATGCATCCAGCACCTAGATTGGTTTGCAGTGGTAAACCTGAAGGACGCCTACTTCCACGTCTCAATTCTGCAGCAACACCGACCCTTCCTATGGTTCGCGTTCGACGGCCAGGCGTTCCAGTACAAAGTCCTCCCCTTCGGCATGTCTCTGTCCCCTCGCGTCTTCACGAAAGTCGCAGAGGCAGCTCTTGCCCCGCTCCGAGAAGCCGGAATCCGCATACTCAATTACCTCGATGACTGGCTCATACTGGCCCTCTCCCGAGAGTTACTATGCACTCACAGAGACCAGGTGCTCAGGCACCTCAGCCGCTTGGGGCTTCAGGTCAACAGAGAAAAGAGCAAGCTCACCCCGGATCAGAGCATCTCCTTTCTTGGCATGGAGTTAGACTCAGTCTCAATGTCCGCACATCTCACCAACGAGAGTGCGCAGTCGGTGCTGAGATGCCTCACCAAATTCAGCCCAGGCACAACGGTCCCTCTAAAACTCTTCCAGAGGCTCCTGGGGCATATAGCATCCTCCGCCGCAACCACGCCGCTGGGGTTGATGCATATGAGACGCTTCAGCACTGGCTTCAGACTTGAGTCCCGAGACGAGCATGGCGCCGTGGCACGCACCGTATGACAATCACTCCTGCCTGCCAAAAAACACTAAACCCTGGACAGACCTCTGCTTTCTACAGGCAGGTGTGCCCCTGCAGCAGGTGTTCCGACACGTCCTGGTCACTACCGACACCTCCAGATTGGGTAGGGGCGCCGTGTGCAAAGGGCAAGCAGCTGTGGGTCTTTGGAGAGGGGCCCCGCTGCGCTGGCATATAAATTGCCAAGAGTTGTTGCCTGTTTTCTTTGCCCTGCGAAAGTTTCTCCCATTAATTTGAGACAAACATGTCCTACTCAGGTCAGACAGCACCACTGCGGTAGCTTACATAAATCGCCAAGGCGGCATACGCTCCCACCACATGTCACGACTCGCCCGTCGTCTCCTTTGGAGCCATCAGCGACTCAGTTCACTGCATGCCACTCACATCCCCGGCAAACTCAATGTGATAGCGGACGCACTGTCACGACAACACTTTCCCAGTGGAGAGTGGAGGCTTCACCCCCAGTTGGTCCAGCTGATTTGGGAAGGATTCGGCAGAGCCCAGGTAGACCTGCTTGCCTCCCGAGAGACCTCCCATTGCCCGCTCTGGTACGCCCGAACAGAGGCTCCCCTTGGGGCAGACGCACTGCCACACAGCTGGCCCGCGGGGCTACGCAAGTATGCATTTCCCCCAGTGAGCCTTCTTGCACAGGTGATGTGCAAGGTCAGGGAGGACGAGGAACAAGTCACACTAATGGCTTCCTATTGGCCCAACCGGGCCTGGTTGTCGGACCTCGTACACCTCGCGACAGCCCCTCCCTAGCAAATTCACCTGAGGAAGGACCCTGGCATCTGCATCCAGACCTCTGGAAACTTCATGTCTGGTCCCTGGACGGGACGCGGAAGATCTAGCTGGTCTACCACCTACCGTCGTAGACACGATCAACCAAGCCAGAGCCCCTTCTACCAGGCAGCTCTACACCCTGAAGTGGTGCTTGTTCACAGATTGGTGTTCTTCCCGGGCTGAAGACCCACAGAGGTGCGCCGTTAGGTCAGTGCTCTTATTCCTGCAAGAGAGACTGGAGGGGAGGCTGTCCCCTTCCACCCTAAAGGTGTATGTCGCTGCTATCGCGGCTCACCACAATACAGTAGACGGCAAGTCCCTTGGTAAGCACGACTTAATCATCAGGTTCCTAAGGAGGTTATATCCCTCCCGGCCAAGACTGTTCCCCTCCTGGGATCTCTTGGTAGTCCTCGCGGGCATCCAGAGACCTCCCTCCAAGCTGCTAGAATTAGTTGGACTCAGGGCCCTCTCTCTTAAGACTGCCCTGCTGATCGTGCTCGCTTCCATCATGAGGGTCGGGGACCTACAAGTGTTCTCTGTCAGCAACACTTGCCTGGAGTTCGGTCCGGCAGACACTCATGTGATCCTAAGACCGCGACCGAGCTACATACCCAAGGTTCCTACCACGCCCTTCAGAGACCAGGTAGTAAACCTGCAAGCGCTGCCCCGGGAGGAGGCAGACCCAGCCCCTTCGTTGCTGTGTCCGGTACGTGCTTTGCGTACCTATCTGGACTGCACGCAGAGCTTTAGACCTTCTGAGCAGCTCTTTGTATGCTTTGGGGACAGCGGAAAGGAAACGCTGTCTCCAAACAGAGGCTTTCCCACTGGGTAGTAGATGCCATTTCATTGGCCTATCACACCCAGGCCATGCCCCCCCCTTGAGGGTCCGAGCTCACTCAACGAGGAGTGTTGCGTCCTCAGGGGCACTGGCCAGGGGTACCTCCCTAGCAGACATTTGTAGAGCACCGGGTTGGGCAACACCCAACACCTTTACGAGATATTACAGTCTCAGGGTTGAGTCAGTTTCATCCTGTGTTTTCTCAGGTCTGAGCCAGTAGAACTCGGTAACACGCTGATGGGCTGGCCGGGTGAATCGCTTTTATATAGCGCCCTTTCCCTCGGTTGTGGTAAAATTGTGCGTCTTTTTTTCCCAGGAGATTCCACATCTCGAATCACTGGTCGATTCCTCCCTAGCCCTCATGGGTCCGCAGTTCAGCAGAGGAACTTGCCGACCCAATCCACTGCGGGTACTCACGCTGAGGCTGGATCTACCACCGCGCCACTTCCACGTGTCGCCTAAAAACACATGTGATGTATTCGCCACTTCACCTCCCCGCCGGGTAGGTGTGGTCTCTGCAGGGTTTTTCCCCCCTGAAAGAATAGGAAATTGGGTAAGACCCCCTTCCCTCAATGCATGTAAGGGCCCCGGCTGGCTATTGCTCTATGCGAGAAACATAGAGAGAAAAGAGGTCCGGCCAGGCTTGGCCCGTTCCCAGGTTGGCAAGCGTCGCCTTGTTCCCCTGTCTAGGGTAACCAGAAGGATTCCGATGACTTTTTTGGGGCATTGGGGAAGGGTACGTACAGTCTGACACAGCCGGTCGTTTGGCACGTAAGAAATACCTGCCCGCTCCTGTGTCAGCAGAACACATACATGGCTCAGCGCATGGCGGATTTAAATTAGCCCCCTAGTGTCGCTTCTCCGACACAACGTCGAAGAGAGCGACAGACGGGGAACATCTAGGTTACTGATGTAACCTCCATTCCCTGATGGAGGGAACGAGACATTGTGTCTTCCCGGCCATGTCGCTGAGCTGAACCGCTGTAGTGGTCAGAACCATTTCCGGCTCCTCAGGAAAATCCTGAATGAACTCCTAGTATTTCTTCACCTTTATAACCGTATGTCCGGGGGCGGGGTATGCAAATACTGGCTGCCAACTTCTCATTGGCCTTTTTTCTTAGATCAGAGGTATATTCTGTGCTCAAGAGAGACCCCTAGTGTAGCTTCTCCAACACAACATCTCGTTCCCTCCATCAGGGAACGGAGGTTACATAGACTTTTCTCAGAAACTGCCAAAAAAACTAAAAACTTTTGTATAAAAAGAATAGATCACATTTTTTTCCAGAAAAAACTAGCTAGCGCTACTACAAATAAATTATTCACAACCAAAAAAGTTTGACTATCTTCCACAAGCGACAAACTTGGCCTAAAAAGCTATTGTTATTTAGCTAAAAATGTACATAGTATTGCTAGCTAATGTTTATTTAGCAAGTTTCAAAAATAGAGGCTAGCTGGCTGTCCGATGAACAAAGATGGTCATGTCATATTTTCCAGAAATAATTAGCATTACTCCTACAAATAAATGCTTCGTAACTAAAATGTTTTGACTTTCAATAGACAATATTGACAACACATGTTACATAATTTTTCTTACCTCGAAATATCGGTGATTGGACAGCGAAGATATTGAGACAGGAACCATTGGAATAATTGTTCCCAAATTTGAACTCTCCGGCTGGTAAGAGTTCATTTAAAAATTCTGTTAACTACGTACATACAAAGCTTTGAATAGTCTAGCTCCACAGTAATTTAGTGAACTTCTGTCACTATATTCTATCACATTTATTATGATCACAAAATTCTGGCCTGTTATTAGTTCCTAGAACATCAAAATCCACAAAAGGTAAGTAGATCTTTTTCCTATTTGGCTACTAAACTATGGAATAGTCTCCCTAACACTGTTCAGGACGCAGACACACTCACTCAGTTTAAATCTAGAATAAAGACTCATGTATTTAGCCAGGCATACACCTAATTTATCCATCAACTCACAATTAGGCTGCTTTAGTTAGGTCTGCCGGAACCAGAAACATTTCTCATAACTATAACTCTGCAAAACATTTATTGGCATCAATGCTAATATTATTCTATTTGTTTCCCTGTCTCAACCAGAGATTCATATCCCGAGGTTACCGGAGCCGGCCAGATCCAACTCTTTTCCTGCTTGTTGTCAGACTCCACTGCTATGTGTCGCAGAGTGATGACAACAAACTAC